>NW_027516835.1:0-52512 GCF_048772815.1 Callospermophilus lateralis
ACAGTTTGAATTTTTAGGTTTCACTCTGTTTTCTCCTATATTGACAGATGCAGTTAGAACTTTAAATCAAACACTGTTTGTGCTAGCTACTTGAAACATGACACAATAAAGTAGTTCTAAGTTCTATCCCTAAGGTTTGTTTCCTCTTGATGTAGTTTAAGCAGAGACTGGCGAATAACACATTCAATGAAAGGCGTTGTTAGGCTGCCAAAAAACTACAGTCTCCTGAAATCTCATCATATATTTTTTCTTCCGACCTTCATGATACTTTCAAGTAATGAGCAGTGCACCAATCAAACTTGGATGCCCAAGTTTCGTTCTCCTAGGTTGAAGCATTCGTTTGCAGGAACAGTTTGAATTTTTAGGTTTTCATTTTGTTTTGTCCTATATTGACAGATGCAGTTCGAACTCTAAATCAAACACGGTTTGTGCTAGCTTCTTGAAACTTGACAAAATACTGTAGTTCTACTGTTCTATCTCTAAGGTTTGTTTCCTCTTGATGTAGCCTAATGCAGTTACTGGCGAATAACACTTTTATTGAAAGGGGTTGCCAAACTTTCCCAAAACTAGAGTCTTCTGAAATCTCAACATATATTTTTTCCATCCAATCTTCATGATACTTTCAAGTAATGATCAGTACACCAATCCCACTTGGATGCTCAAGTTTCATTCTCCTACGTTGAAGCATTCGTTTGCAGTAACAGTTTTAATTTTTAGGTTTCACCTGTTTTCTTCCTATATTGACAAATGTAGTTCAAACTGTAAATCATACAAGGTTTCTGGCTAGCTTCTTGAAACCTGACACAATAAAGTAGTTCTACATTATATCCCTAAGGTTTGTTTCCTCTTGATGTAGCCTTCAGCACAGACTGGCGAATAACACATTCAATGAAAGGCGTTGTTAGGCTGCCAAAAAACTAGAGTCTACTGAAATCTCAACACATATTTTTTTCCGACCTTAATGATACTTTCAAGTAATGAGCAGTACACCAATCAAACTTGGATGCCCAAGTTTCGTTCTCCTAGGTTGATGCATTCGTTCGCAGTACAGTTTGAATTTCTAGGTTTCACTCTGTTTTCTCCTATATTGACAGATGCAGCTAGAACTCTAAATCAAACACGGTTTGTGCTAGCTTCTTGAAACTTGACACAATAAAGTAGTTCTACGTTCTATCTCTAAGGTTTGTTTCCTCTTGATGTAGCCTAATGCAGGGACTGGTGAATAACACTTATATTGAAAGGGGTTGCCAAACTTTCAAAAAACTAGAGTCTCCTGAAATCTCAACATATATTTTTTCATCCAATCTTCATGATACATTCAAGTAATGATCAGTACACTATTCTTACTTGGATGCCCAAGTTTTGTTCTTCTAGGTTGAAGCATTCGTTTGCAGGAACAGTTTGAATTTTTAGGTTTCACTCTGTTTTCTCCTATATTGACAGATGCAGTTAGAACTTTAAATCAAACACGGTTTGTGCTAGCTACTTGAAACATGACACAATAAAGTAGTTCTACGTTCTATCCCTAAGGTTTGTTTCCTCTTGATGTAGCCTTAAGCAGAGACTGGCGAATAACACATTAAATGTAAAGGCGTTGTTAGGCTGCCAAAAAACTACAGTCTCCTGAAATCTCATCATATATTTTTTCTTCCGACCTTCATGATACTTTCAAGTAATGAGCAGTGCACCAATCAAACTTGGATGCCCAAGATTCATTCTCCTAGGTTGAAGCATTCGTTTGCAGGAACAGTTTGAATTTTTAGGTTTCACTCTGTTTAGTCCTATATTGACAGATGCAGTTCGAACTCTAAATCAAACACGGTTTGTGCTAGCTTCCTTGAAACTTGACAAAATACTGTAGTTCTACGTTCTATCTCTAAGGTTTGTTTCCTCTTGATGTAGCCTAATGCAGGGACTGGCGAATAACACTTATATTGAAAGGGGTTGCCAAACATTCCAAAAAACTAGAGTCTTCCTGAAATCTCAACATATATTTTTGCATCCAATCTTCATGATACATTCAAGTAATGATCAGTACACCAATCCCACTTGGATGCTCAAGTTTTGTTCTTCTAGGTTTAAGCATTCGTTTGCAGTAACAGTTTGAATTTTAAGGTTTCACTCTGTTTTCTCCTATATTGACAGATGCAGTTAGAACTTAAATCAAACACGGTTTGGGCTAGCTACTTGAAACATGACACAATAAAGTAGTTCTGCATTCTATCCCGAAGGTTTTGTTTCCTCTTGATGTAGCCTTAAGCACAGACTGGCGAATAACGCTCTTCAATGAAAGGCGTTGTAAGGCTGCCAAAGAACTACAGTCTCCTGAAATCTCATCATATATTTTTTCTTCCGACCTTAATGATACTTTCAAGTAATGAGCAGTACACCAATCAAACTCGGATGCCCAAGTTTCGTTCTCCTAGGTTGAAGCATTCGTTTGCAGGAACAGTTTGAATTTTTAGGTTTCACTCTGTTTTGTCCTATATTGACAGATGCAGTTCGAACTCTAAATCAAACACGGTTTGTGCTAGCTTCTTGAAACTTGACAAAATACTGTAGTTCTACGTTCTATCTCTAAGGTTTGTTTCCTCTTGATGTAGCCTAATGCAGGGACTGGTGAATAACACTTTTATTGAAAGGGGTTGCCAAACTTCCAAAAACTAGAGTCTTCTGAAATCTCAACATATTTTTTTTGATCCAATCTTCATGATACTTTCGAGTAATGATCAGTACACCAATCCCACTTGGATGCTCAAATTTCCTTCTCCTACGTTGAAGCATTCGTTTGCAGTAACAGTTTGAATTTTTAGGTTTCATTCTTCTTTCTCCTATATTGACAAATGTAGTTCAAACTCTAAATCATACACGGTTTGGGCTAGCTTCTTGAAACTTGACACAATAAAGTAGTTCTGCATTCTATCCCTAAGGTTTGTTTCCTCTTGATGTAGCCTTCAGCACAGACTGGCGAATAACACTTTCAATGAAAGGCGTTGTTAGGCTGCCAAAAACTAGAGTCTCCTGAAATCTCAACACATATTTTTTCCGACCTTAATGATACTTTCAAATTATGAGCAGTACACCAATCAAACTTGGATGCCCAAGTTTCGTTCTCCTAGGTTGATGCATTCGTTTGCAGTAACAGTTTGAATTTCTAGGTTTCACTCTGTTTTCTCCTATATTGACAGAGGCAGCTAGAACTCTAAATCAAACACGGTTTGTGCTAGCTTCTTGAAACTTGACACAATAAAGTATTTCTACGTTCTATCTCTAAGGTTTGTTTCCTCTTGATGTAGCCTAATGCAAAGATTGGCGAATAACACTTATATTGAAAGGGGTTGCCAAACTTTCAAAAAACTAGAGTCTCCTGAAATCTCAACATATATTTTTTCATCCAATCTTCATGATACATTCAAGTAATGATCAGTACACCATTCCCACTTGGATGCCCAAGTTTTGTTCTTCTAGGTTGAAGCATTCGTTTGCAGGAACAGTTTGAATTTTTAGGTTTCACTCTGTTTTCTCCTATATTGACAGATGCAGTTAGAACTTTAAATCAAACACGGTTTGTGCTAGCTACTTGAAACATGACACAATAAAGTAGTTCTACGTTCTATCCCGAAGGTTTGTTTCCTCTTGATGTAGCCTTAAGCAGAGACTGGCGAATAACACATTCAATGAAAGGCGTTGTTAGGCTGCCAAAAAACTACAGTCTCCTGAAATCTCATCATATATTTTTTCTTCCGACCTTCATGATACTTTCAAGTAATGAGCAGTGCACCAATCAAACTTGGATGCCCAAGTTTCGTTCTCCTAGGTTGAAGCATTTGTTTGCAGGAACAGTTTGAATTTTTAGGTTTCACTCTGTTTTGTCCTATATTGACAGATGCAGTTCGAACTCTAAATCAAACACGGTTTGTGCTAGCTTCTTGAAACTTGACAAAATACTGTAGTTCTACGTTCTATCTCTAAGGTTTGTTTCCTCTGGATGTAGCCTAATGCAGGGACTGGCGAATAACACTTTTATTGAAAGGGGTTGCCAAACTTCCAAAACTAGAGTCTTCTGAAATCTCAACATATTTTTTTTATCCAATCTTCATGATACTTTCGAGTAATGATCAGTACACCAGTCCCACTTGGATGCTCAAGTTTCATTCTCCTACGTTGAAGCATTCGTTTGCAGTAACAGTTTGAATTTTTAGGTTTCATTCTGCTTTCTCCTATATTGACAAATGTAGTTCAAACTCTAAATCATACACGGTTTGGGCTAGCTTCTTGAAACTTGACACAATAAAGTAGTGCTACATTCTATACCTAAGGTTTGATTCCTCTTGATGTAGCCTTCAGCACAGACTGGCGAATAACACTTTCAATGAAAGACGTTGTTAGGCTGCCAAAAAACTAGAGTCTCCTGAAATCTCAACACATATTTTTTTCCGACCTTAATGATACTTTCAAGTAATGAGCAGTACACCAATCAAACTTGGATGCCCAAGTTTCGTTCTCCTAGGTTGATGCATTCGTTTGCAGTAACAGTTTGAATTTCTAGGTTTCACTCTGTTTTCTCCTATATTGACAGATGCAGCTAGAACTCTAAATCAAACACGGTTTGTGCTAGCTTCTTGAAACTTGACACAATAAAGTAGTTCTACGTTCTATCTCTAAGGTTTGTTTCCTCTTGATGTAGCCTAATGCAGGGACTGGCGAATAACACTTATATTGAAAGGGGTTGCCAAACTTTCAAAAAACTAGAGTCTCCTGAAATCTCAACATATATTTTTTCATCAAAACTTCATGATACTTTCAAGTAATGATCAGTACACCATTCCCACTTGGATGCCCAAGTTTTGTTCTTCTAGGTTGAAGCATTCGTTTGCAGGAACAGTTTGAATTTTTAGGTTTCACTCTGTTTTCTCCTATATTGACAGATGCAGTTAGAACTTTAAATCAAACACGGTTTGTGCTAGCTACTTGAAACATGACACAATAAAGTAGTTCTACGTTCTATCCCTAAGGTTTGTTTCCTCTTGATGTAGCCTTAAGCAGAGACTGGCGAATAACTCATTCAATGAAAGGCGTTGTTAGGCTGCCAAAAAACTACAGTCTCCTGAAATCTCATCATATATTTTTTCTTCCGACCTTCATGATACTTTCAAGTAATGAGCAGTGCACCAATCAAACTTGGATGCCCAAGTTTCGTTCTCCTAGGTTGAAGCATTCGTTTGCAGGAACAGTTTGAATTTTTAGGTTTCACTCTGTTTTGTCCTATATTGACAGATGCAGTTCGAACTCTAAATCAAACACGGTTTGTGCTAGCTTCTTGAAACTTGACAAAATACTGTAGTTCTACGTTCTATCTCTAAGATTTGTTTCCTCTTGATGTAGCCTAATGCAGTTACTGGCGAATAACACTTTTATTGAAAGGGGTTGCCAAACTTCCCAAAACTAGAGTCTTCTGAAATCTCAACATATATTTTTTTATCCAATCTTCATGATACTTTCGAGTAATGATCAGTACACCAATCCCATTGGATGCTCAAGTTTCCTTCTCCTACGTTGAAGCATTCGTTTGCAGTAACAGTTTGAATTTTTAGGTTTCATTCTGCTTTCTCCTATATTGACAAATGTAGTTCAAACTCTAAATCATACACGGTTTGGGCTAGCTTCTTGAAACTTGACACAATAAAGTAGTTCTACATTCTATCCCTAAGGTTTGTTTCCTCTTGATGTAGCCTTCAGCACAGACTGGCGAATAACACTTTCAATGAAAGGCGTTGTTAGGCTGCAAAAAAACTAGAGTCTCCTGAAATCTCAACACATATTTTTTTCCGACCTTAATGATACTTTCAAGTAATGAGCAGTACACCAATCAAACTTGGATGCCCAAGTTTCGTTCTCCTAGGTTGATGCATTCGTTTGCAGTAAGAGTTTGAATTTCTAGTTTTCACTCTGTTTTCTCCTATATTGACAGATGCAGCTAGAACTCTAAATCAAACACGGTTTGTGCTAGTTTCTTGAAACTTGACACAATAAAGTAGTTCTACGTTCTATCTCTAAGGTTTGTTTCCTCTTGATGTAGCCTAATGCAATGACTGGCGAATAACACTTATATTGAAAGGGGTTGCCAAACTTTCAAAAAACTAGAGTCTCCTGAAATCTCAACATATATTTTTTCATCCAATCTTCATGATACATTCAAGTAATGATCAGTACACCATTCCCACTTGGATGCCCAAGTTTTGTTCTTCTAGGTTGAAGCATTCGTTTGCAGGAACAGTTTGAATTTTTAGGTTTCACTCTGTTTTCTCCTATATTGACAGATGCAGTTAGAACTTTAAATCAAACACGGTTTGGGCTAGCTTCATGAAACTTGACACAATAAAGTAGTGCTACATTCTATCCCTAAGGTTTGTTTCCTCTTGATGTAGCCTTCAGCACAGACTGGCGAATAACACTTTCAATGAAAGACGTTGTTAGGCTGCCAAAAAACTAGAGTCTCCTGAAATCTCAACACATATTTTTTTCCGACCTTAATGATACTTTCAAGTAATGAGCAGTACACCAATCAAACTTGGATGCCCAAGTTTCGTTCTCCTAGGTTGATGCATTCCTTTGCAGTAACAGTTTGAAAATCTAGGTTTCACTCTGTTTTCTCCTATATTGACAGATGCCGCTAGAACTCTAAATCAAACACGGTTTGTGCTAGCTTCTTGAAACTTGACACAATAAAGTAGTTCTACGTTCTATCTCTAAGGTTTGTTTCCTCTTGATGTAGCCTAATGCAGGGACTGGCGAATAACACTTATATTGAAAGGGGTTGCCAAACTTTCAAAAAACTAGAGTCTCCTGAAATCTCAACATATATTTTTTCATCCAATCTTCATGATACATTCAAGTAATGATCACTACACCATTCCCATTTGGATGCCCAAATTTTGTTCTTCTAGGTTGAAGCATTCGTTTGCAGGAACAGTTTGAATTTTTAGGTTTCACTCTGTTTTCTCTTATATTGACAGATGCAGTTAGAACTTTAAATCAAACACGGTTTGTGCTAGCTACTTGAAACATGACACAATGAAGTAGTTCTACGTTCTATTACTAAGGTTTGTTTCCTCTTGATGTAGCCTTAAGCAGAGACTGGCGAATAACACATTCAATGAAAGGCGTTGTTAGGCTGCCAAAAAACTACAGTCTCCTGAAATCTCATCATATATTTTTTCTTCGGACCTTCATGATACTCTCAAGTAATGAGCAGTGCACCAATCAAACTTGGATGCCCAAGTTTCGTTCTCCTAGGTTGAAGCATTCGTTTGCAGGAACAGTTTGAATTTTTAGGTTTCACTCTGTTTTGTCCTATATTGACAGATGCAGTTCGAACTCTAAATCAAACACGGTTTGTGCTAGCTTCTTGAAACTTGACAAAATACTGTAGTTCTACGTTCTATCTCTAAGGTTTGTTTCCTCTTGATGTAGCCTAATGCAGTTACTGGCAAATAACACTTTTATTGAAAGGGGTTGCCAAACTTCCCAAAACTAGAGTCTTCTGAAATCTCAACATATATTTTTTTATCCAATCTTCATGATACTTTCGAGTAATGATCAGTACACCAATCCCATTGGATGCTCAAGTTTCCTTCTCCTACGTTGAAGCATTCGTTTGCAGTAACAGTTTGAATTTTTAGGTTTCATTCTGCTTTCTCCTATATTGACAAATGTAGTTCAAACTCTAAATCATACACGGTTTGGGCTAGCTTCTTGAAACTTGACACAATAAAGTAGTTCTACATTCTATCCCTAAGGTTTGTTTCCTCTTGATGTAGCCTTCAGCACAGACTGGCGAATAACACTTTCAATGAAAGGCGTTGTTAGGCTGCAAAAAAAATTGAGTCTCCTGAAATCTCAACACATATTTTTTTCCGACCTTAATGATACTTTCAAGTAATGAGCAGTACACCAATCAAACTTGGATGCCCAAGTTTCGTTCTCCTAGGTTGATGCATTCGTTTGCAGTAAGAGTTTGAATTTCTAGTTTTCACTCTGTTTTCTCCTATATTGACAGATGCAGCTAGAACTCTAAATCAAACACGGTTTGTGCTAGCTTCTTGAAACTTGACACAATAAAGTAGTTCTACGTTCTATCTCTAAGGTTTGTTTCCTCTTGATGTAGCCTAATGCAATGACTGGCGAATAACACTTATATTGAAAGGGGTTGCCAAACTTTCAAAAAACTAGAGTCTCCTGAAATCTCAACATATATTTTTTCATCCAATCTTCATGATACATTCAAGTAATGATCAGTACACCATTCCCACTTAGATGCCCAAGTTTTGTTCTTCTAGGTTGAAGCATTCGTTTGCAGGAACAGTTTGAATTTTTAGGTTTCACTCTGTTTTCTCCTATATTGACAGATGCAGTTAGAACTTTAAATCAAACACGGTTTGTGCTTGCTACTTGAAACATGACACAATAAAGTAGTTCTACGTTCTATCCCTAAGGTTTGTTTCCTCTTGATGTAGCCTTAAGCAGAGACTGGCGAATAACACAATCAATGAAAGGCGTTGTTAGGCTGCCAGAAATCTACATTCTCCTGAAATCTCATCATATATTTTTTCTTCCGACCTTCATGATACTTTCAAGTAATGAGCAGTGCACCAATCAAACTTGGATGCCCAAGTTTCGTTCTCCTAGGTTGAAGCATTCGTTTGCAGGAACAGTTTGAATTTTTAGGTTTCACTCTGTTTTGTCCTATATTGACAGATGCAGTTCGAACTCTAAATCAAACACGGTTTGTGCTAGCTTCTTGAAACTTGACAAAATACTGTAGTTCTACGTTCTATCTCTAAGGTTTGTTTCCTCTTGATGTAGCCTAATGCAGGGACTGGCGAATAACACTTTTATTGAAAGGGGTTGCCAAACTTCCCAAAACTAGAGTCTTCTGAAATCTCAACATATATTTTTTTATCCAATCTTCATGATACTTTCGAGTAATGATCAGTACACCAATCCCACTTGGATGCTCAAGTTTCCTTCTCCTACCTTGAAGCATTCGTTTGCAGTAACAGTTTGAATTTTTAGGTTTCATTCTGCTTTCTCCTATATTGACAAATGTAGTTCAAACTCTAAATCATACACGGTTTGGGCTAGCTTCTTGAAACTTGACACAATAAAGTAGTTCTACATTCTATCCCTAAGGTTTGTTTCTTCTTGATGTAGCCTTCAGCACAGACTGGCGAATAACACTTTCAAGGAAAGGCGTTGTTAGGCTGCAAAAAAACTAGAGTCTCCTGAAATCTCAACACATATTTTTTTCCGACCTTAAGGATACTTTCAAGTAATGAGCAGTACACCAATCAAACTTGGATGCCCAAGTTTCGTTCTCCTAAGTTGATGCATTCGTATGCAGTAACAGTTTGAATTTCTAGGTTTCACTCTGTTTTCTCCTATATTGACAGATGCAGCTAGAACTCTAAATCAAACACGGTTTGTGCTAGCTTCTTGAAACTTGACACAATAAAGTAGTTCTACGTTCTATCTCTAAGATTTGTTTCCTCTTGATGTAGCCTAATGCAATGACTGGCGAATAACACTTATATTTAAAGGGGTTGCCAAACTTTCAAAAAACTAGAGTCTCCTGAAATCTCAACATATATTTTTTCATCCAATCTTCATGATACATTCAAGTAATGATCAGTACACCATTCCCACTTGGATGCCCAAGTTTTGTTCTTCTAGGTTGAAGCATTCGTTTGCAGGAACAGTTTGAATTTTTAGGTTTCACTCTGTTTTCTCCTATATTGACAGATGCAGTTAGAACTTTAAATCAAACACGGTTTGTGCTTGCTACTTGAAACATGACACAATAAAGTAGTTCTACGTTCTATCCCTAAGGTTTGTTTCCTCTTGATGTAGCCTTAAGCAGAGACTGGCGAATAACACATTCAATGAAAGGCGTTGTTAGGCTGCCAGAAAACTACAGTCTCCTGAAATCTCATCATATATTCTTTCTTCCGACCTTCATGATACTTTCAAGTAATGAGCAGTGCACCAATCAAACTTGGATGCCCAAGTTTCGTTCTCCTAGGTTGAAGCATTCGTTTGCAGGAACAGTTTGAATTTTTAGGTTTCACTCTGTTTTGTCCTATATTGACAGATGCAGTTCGAACTCTAAATCAAACACGGTTTGTGCTAGCTTCTTGAAACTTGACAAAATACTGTAGTTCTACGTTCTATCTCTAAGGTTTGTTTCCTCTTGATGTAGCCTAATGCAGGGACTGGCGAATAACACTTTTATTGAAAGGGGTTGCCAAACTTCCCAAAACTAGAGTCTTCTGAAATCTCAACATATATTTTTTTATCCAATCTTCATGATACTTTCGAGTAATGATCAGTACACCAATCCCACTTGGATGCTCAAGTTTCCTTCTCCTACCTTGAAGCATTCGTTTGCAGTAACAGTTTGAATTTTTAGGTTTCATTCTGCTTTCTCCTATATTGACAAATGTAGTTCAAACTCTAAATCATACACGGTTTGGGCTAGCTTCTTGAAACTTGACACAATAAAGTAGTTCTACATTCTATCCCTAAGGTTTGTTTCCTCTTGATGTAGCCTTCAGCACAGACTGGCGAATAACACTTTCAAGGAAAGGCGTTGTTAGGCTGCAAAAAAACTAGAGTCTCCTGAAATCTCAACACATATTTTTTTCCGACCTTAAGGATACTTTCAAGTAATGAGCAGTACACCAATCAAACTTGGATGCCCAAGTTTCGTTCTCCTAAGTTGATGCATTCGTATGCAGTAACAGTTTGAATTTCTAGGTTTCACTCTGTTTTCTCCTATATTGACAGATGCAGCTAGAACTCTAAATCAAACACGGTTTGTGCTAGCTTCTTGAAACTTGACACAATAAAGTAGTTCTACGTTCTATCTCTAAGATTTGTTTCCTCTTGATGTAGCCTAATGCAATGACTGGCGAATAACACTTATATTTAAAGGGGTTGCCAAACTTTCAAAAAACTAGAGTCTCCTGAAATCTCAACATATATTTTTTCATCCAATCTTCATGATACATTCAAGTAATGATCAGTACACCATTCCCACTTGGATGCCCAAGTTTTGTTCTTCTAGGTTGAAGCATTCGTTTGCAGGAACAGTTTGAATTTTTAGGTTTCACTCTGTTTTCTCCTATATTGACAGATGCAGTTAGAACTTTAAATCAAACACGGTTTGTGCTTGCTACTTGAAACATGACACAATAAAGTAGTTCTACGTTCTATCCCTAAGGTTTGTTTCCTCTTGATGTAGCCTTAAGCAGAGACTGGCGAATAACACATTCAATGAAAGGCGTTGTTAGGCTGCCAGAAAACTACAGTCTCCTGAAATCTCATCATATATTCTTTCTTCCGACCTTCATGATACTTTCAAGTAATGAGCAGTGCACCAATCAAACTTGGATGCCCAAGTTTCGTTCTCCTAGGTTGAAGCATTCGTTTGCAGGAACAGTTTGAATTTTTAGGTTTCACTCTGTTTTGTCCTATATTGACAGATGCAGTTCGAACTCTAAATCAAACACGGTTTGTGCTAGCTTCTTGAAACTTGACAAAATACTGTAGTTCTACGTTCTATCTCTAAGGTTTGTTTCCTCTTGATGTAGCCTAATGCAGGGACTGGCGAATAACACTTTTATTGAAAGGGGTTGCCAAACTTCCCAAAACTAGAGTCTTCTGAAATCTCAACATATATTTTTTTATCCAATCTTCATGATACTTTCGAGTAATGATCAGTACACCAATCCCACTTGGATGCTCAAGTTTCCTTCTCCTACCTTGAAGCATTCGTTTGCAGTAACAGTTTGAATTTTTAGGTTTCATTCTGCTTTCTCCTATATTGACAAATGTAGTTCAAACTCTAAATCATACACGGTTTGGGCTAGCTTCTTGAAACTTGACACAATAAAGTAGTTCTACATTCTATCCCTAAGGTTTGTTTCCTCTTGATGTAGCCTTCAGCACAGACTGGCGAATAACACTTTCAAGGAAAGGCGTTGTTAGGCTGCAAAAAAACTAGAGTCTCCTGAAATCTCAACACATATTTTTTTCCGACCTTAATGATACTTTCAAGTAATGAGCAGTACACCAATCAAACTTGGATGCCCAAGTTTCGTTCTCCTAAGTTGATGCATTCGTTTGCAGTAACAGTTTGAATTTCTAGGTTTCACTCTGTTTTCTCCTATATTGACAGATGCAGCTAGAACTCTAAATCAAACACGGTTTGTGCTAGCTTCTTGAAACTTGACACAATAAAGTAGTTCTACGTTCTATCTCTAAGGTTTGTTTCCTCTTGATGTAGCCTAATGCAGTTACTGGCGAATAACACTTATATTAAAAGGGGTTGCCAAACTTTCAAAAAACTAGAGTCTCCTGAAATCTCAACATATATTTTTTCATCCAATCTTCATAATACATTCAAGTAATGATCAGTACACCATTCCCACTTGGATGCCCAAGTTTTGTTCTTCTAGGTTGAAGCATTCGTTTGCAGGAACAGTTTGAATTTTTAGGTTTCACTCTGTTTTCTCCTATATTGACAGATGCAGTTAGAACTTTAAATCAAACACGGTTTGTGCTAGCTACTTGAAACATGACACAATAAAGTAGTTCTACGTTCTATCCCTAAGGTTTGTTTCCTCTTGATGTAGCCTTAAGCAGAGACCTGCGAATAACACATTCAATGAAAGGCGTTGTTAGGCTGCCAGAAAACTACAGTCTCCAGAAATCTCATCATATATTTTTTCTTCCGACCTTCATGATACTTTCAAGTAATGAGCAGTGCACCAATCAAACTTGGATGCCCAAGTTTCGTTCTCCTAGGTTGAAGCATTCGTTTGCAGGAACAGTTTGAATTTTTAGGTTTCACTCTGTTTTGTCCTATATTGACAGATGCAGTTCGAACTCTAAATCAAACACGGTTTGTGCTAGCTTCTTGAAACTTGACAAAATACTGTAGTTCTACGTTCTATCTCTTAGGTTTGTTTCCTCTTGATGTAGCCTAATGCAGGGACTGGCGAATAACACTTTTATTGAAAGGGTTTGCCAAACTTCCCAAAACTAGAGTCTTCTGAAATCTCAACATATATTTTTTTATCCAATCTTCATGATACTTTCAAGTAATGATCAGTACACCAATCCCACTTGGATGCTCAAGCTTCCTTCTCCTACCTTGAAGCATTCGTTTGCAGTAACAGTTTGAATTTTTAGGTTTCATTCTGCTTTCTCCTATATTGACAAATGTAGTTCAAACTCTAAATCATACACGGTTTGGGCTAGCTTCTTGAAACTTGACACAATAAAGTAGTTCTACATTCTATCCCTAAGGTTTGTTTCCTCTTGATGTAGCCTTCAGCACAGACTGGCGAATAAAACTTTCAATGAAAGGCGTTGTTAGGCTGCCAAAAAACTAGAGTCTCCTGAAATCTCAACACATATTTTTTTTCCGACCTTAATGATACTTTCAAGTAATGAGCAGTACACCAATCAAACTTGGATGCCCAAGTTTTGTTCTCCTAGGTTGATGCATTCGTTTGCAGTAACAGTTTGAATTTCTAGGTTTCACTCTGTTTTCTCCTATATTGACAGATGCAGCTAGAACTCTAAATCAAACACGGTTTGTGCTAGCTTCTTGAAACTTGACACAATAAAGTAGTCTACGTTCTATCTCTAAGGTTTGTTTCCTCTTGATGTAGCCTAATGCAGGGACTGGCGAATAACACTTATATTAAAAGGGGTTGCCAAACTTTCAAAAAACTAGAGTCTCCTGAAATCTCAACATATATTTTTTCATCCAATCTTCATGATACATTCAAGTAATGATCAGTACACCATTCCCACTTGGATGCCCAAGTTTTGTTCTTCTAGGTTGAAGCATTCGTTTGCAGGAACAGTTTGAATTTTTAGGTTTCACTCTGTTTTCTCCTATATTGACAGATGCAGTTAGAACTTTAAATCAAACACGGTTTGTGCTAGCTACTTGAAACATGACACAATAAAGTAGTTCTACGTTCTATCCCTAAGGTTTGTTTCCCCTTGATGTACCCGTAAGCAGAGACTGGCGAATAACACATTCAATGAAAGGCGTTGTTAGGCTGCCAGAAAACTACAGTCTCCTGAAATCTCATCATATATTTTTTCTTCCGACCTTCATGATACTTTCAAGTAATGAGCAGTGCAACAATCAAACTTGGATGCCCAAGTTTCGTTCTCCTAGGTTGAAGCATTCGTTTGCAGGAACAGTTTGAATTTTTAGGTTTCACTCTGTTTTGTCCTGTATTGACAGATGCAGTTCGAACTCTAAATCAAACACGGTTTGTGCTAGCTTCTTGAAACTTGACAAAATACTGTAGTTCTACGTTCTATCTCTAAGGTTTGTTTCCTCTTGATGTAGCCTAATGCAGTTACTGGCGAATAACACTTTTATTGAAAGGGGTTGCCAAACTTCCAAAAACTAGAGTCTTCTGAAATCTCAACATATATTTTTGCATCCAATCTTCATGATACTTTCGAGTAATGATCAGTTCACCAATCCCACTTGGATGCTCAAGTTTCCATCTCCTACGTTGAAGCATTCGTTTGCAGTAACAGTTTGAATTTTTAGGTTTCACTGTTTTCTTCTATATTGACAAATGTAGTTCAAACTCTAAATCATACACGGTTTGGGCTAGCTTCTTGAAACTTGACACAATAAAGTAGTTCTACATTCTATCCCTAAGGTTTTTTTCCTCTTGATGTAGCCTTCAGCACAGACTGGCGAATAACACTTTCAAGGAAAGGCGTTGTTAGGCTGCAAAAAAACTAGAGTCTCCTGAAATCTCAACACATATTTTTTTCCGACCTTAATGATACTTTCAAGTAATGAGCAGTACACCAATCAAACTTGGATGCCCAAGTTTCGTTCTCCTAGGTTGATGCATTCGTTTGCAGTAACAGTTTGAATTTCTAGGTTTCACTCTGTTTTCTCCTATATTGACAGATGCAGCTAGAACTCTAAATCAAACACGGTTTGTGCTAGCTTCTTGAAACTTGACACAATAAAGTAGTTCTACGTTCTATCTCTAAGGTTTGTTTCCTCTTGATGTAGCCTAATGCAGGGACTGGCGAATAACACTTATATTGAAAGGGGTTGCCAAACTTTCAAAAAACTAGAGTCTCCTGAAATCTCAACATATATTTTTTCATCCAATCTTCATGATACATTCAAGTAATGATCAGTGCACCATTCCCACTTGGATGTCCAAGTTTTGTTCTTCTAGGTTGAAGCATTCGTTTGCAGGAACAGTTTGAATTTTTAGGTTTCACTCTGTTTTCTCCTATATTGACAGATGCAGTTAGAACTTTAAATCAAACACGGTTTGTGCTAGCTACTTGAAACATGACACAATAAAGTAGTTCTACGTTCTATACCTAAGGTTTGTTTCCTCTTGATGTACCCTTAAGCAGAGACTGGCGAATCACACATTCAATGAAAGGCGTTGTTAGGCTGCCAAAAAACTACAGTCTCCTGAAATCTCATCATATATTTTTTCTTCCGACCTTCATGATACTTTCAAGTAATGAGCAGTGCACCAATCAAACTTGGATATCCAAGTTTCGTTCTCCTAGGTTGAAGCATTCGTTTGCAGGAACAGTTTGTATTTTTAGGTTTCACTCTGTTTTGTCCTATATTGACAGATGCAGTTCGAACTCTAAATCAAACAAGTTTTGTGCTAGCTTCTTGAAACTTGTCAAAATACTGTAGTTCTACGTTCTATCTCTAAGGTTTGTTTCCTCTTGATGTAGCCTAATGCAGGGACTGGCGAATAACACTTTTATTGAAAGGGGTTGCCAAACTTCCCAAAACTAGAGTCTTCTGAAATCTCAACATATATTTTTTTATCCAATCTTCATGATACTTTCGAGTAATGATCAGTACACCAATCCCACTTGGATGCTCAAGTTTCCTTCTATTACGTTAAAGCATTCGTTTGCAGTAACAGTTTGAATTTTCAGGTTTCATTCTGCTTTCTCCTATATTGACAAATGTAGTTCAAACTCTAAATCATACACGGTTTGGGCTAGCTTCTTGAAACTTGACACAATAAAGTAGTTCTACATTCTATCCCTAAGGTTTGTTTCCTCTTGATGTAGCCTTCAGCACAGACTGGCGAATAACACTTTCAATGAAAGGCGTTGTTAGGCTGCCAAACAACTAGAGTCTCCTGAAATCTCAACACATATTTTTTTCCGACCTTAATGATACTTTCAAGTAATGAGCAGTACACCAATCAAACTTGGATGCCCAAGTTTCGTTCTCCTAAGTTGATGCATTCGTTTGCAGTAACAGTTTGAATTTCTAGGTTTCACTCTGTTTTCTCCTATATTGACAGATGCAGCTAGAACTCTAAATCAAAACACGGTTTGTGCTAGCTTCTTGAAACTTGACACAATAAAGTAGTTCTACGTTCTATCTCTAAGGTTGTGTTTCCTCTTGATGTAGCCTAATGCAGTTACTGGCGAATAACACTTTTATTGAAAGGGGTTGCCAAACTTTCAAAAAACTAGAGTCTCCTGAAATCTCAACATATATTTTTTCATCCAATCTTCATAATACATTCAAGGTAATGATCAGTACACCATTCCCACTTGGATGCCCAAGTTTTTGTTCTTCTAGGTTGAAGCATTCGTTTGCAGGAACAGTTTGAATTTTTAGGTTTCACTCTGTTTTCTCCCTATATTGACAGATGCAGTTAGAACTTTAAATCAAACACGGTTTGTGCTAGCTACTTGAAACATGACACAATAAAGTAGTTCTACGTTCTATCCTAAGGTTTGTTTCCTCTTGATGTAGCCTTAAGCAGAGACCTGCGAATAACACATTCAATGAAAGGCGTTGTTAGGCTGCCAGAAAACTACAGTCTCCAGAAATCTCATCATATATTTTTTCTTCCGACCTTCATGATACTTTCAAGTAATGAGCAGTGCACCAATCAAACTTGGATGCCCAAGTTTCGTTCTCTAGGTTGAGCATTCGTTTGCAGGAACAGTTTGAATTTTTAGGTTTCACTCTGTTTTGTCCTATATTGACAGATGCAGTTCGAACTCTAATCAAACACGGTTTGTGCTAGCTTCTTGAAACTTGACAAAATACTGTAGTTCTACGTTCTATCTCTTAGGTTTGTTTCCTCTTGATGTAGCCTAATGCAGGGACTGGCGAATAACACTTTTATTGAAAGGGTTTGCCAAACTTCCCAAAACTAGAGTCTTCTGAAATCTCAACATATATTTTTTTATCCAATCTTCATGATACTTTCGAGTAATGATCAGTACACCAATCCCACTTGGATGCTCAAGCTTCCTTCTCCTACCTTGAAGCATTCGTTTGCAGTAACAGTTTGAATTTTTAGGTTTCATTCTGCTTTCTCCTATATTGACAAATGTAGTTCAAACTCTAAAATCATACACGGTTTGGGCTAGCTTCTTGAAACTTGACACAATAAAGTAGTTCTACATTTTATCCCTAAGGTTTGTTTCCTCTTGATGTAGCCTTCAGCACAGACTGGCGAATAAAACTTTCAATGAAAGGCGTTGTTAGGCTGCCAAAAACTAGAGTCTCCTGAAATCTCAACACATATTTTTTTTCCGACCTTAATGATACTTTTCAAGTAATGAGCAGTACACCAATCCAAACATTGGATGCCCAAGTTTTGTTCTCCTAGGTTGATGCATTCGTTTGCAGTAACAGTTTGAATTTCTAGGTTTCACTCTGTTTTCTCCTATATTGACAGATGCAGCTAGAACTCTAAATCAAACACGGTTTGTGCTAGCTTCTTGAAACTTGACACAATAAAGTAGTCTACGTTCTATCTCTAAGGTTTGTTTCCTCTTGATGTAGCCTAATGCAGGGACTGGCGAATAACACTTATATTAAAAGGGGTTGCCAAACTTTCAAAAAACTAGAGTCTCCTGAAATCTCAACATATATTTTTTCATCCAATCTTCATGATACATTCAAGTAATGATCAGTACACCATTCCCACTTGGATGCCCAAGTTTTGTTCTTCTAGGTTGAAGCATCCGTTTGCAGGAACAGTTTGAATTTTTAGGTTTCACTCTGTTTTCTCCTATATTGACAGATGCAGTTAGAACTTTAAATCAAACACGGTTTGTGCTAGCTACTTGAAACATGACACAATAAAGTAGTTCTACGTTCTATCCCTAAGGTTTGTTTCCCCTTGATGTACCCGTAAGCAGAGACTGTGCGAATAACACATTCAATGAAAGGCGTTGTTAGGCTGCCAGAAAACTACAGTCTCCTGAAATCTCATCATATATTTTTTCTTCCGACCTTCATGATACTTTCAAGTAATGAGCAGTGCAACAATCAAACTTGGATGCCCAAGTTTCGTTCTCCTAGGTTGAAGCATTCGTTTGCAGGAACAGTTTGAATTTTTAGGTTTCACTCTGTTTTGTCCTGTATTGACAGATGCAGTTCGAACTCTAAATCAAACACGGTTTGTGCTAGCTTCTTGAAACTTGACAAAATACTGTAGTTCTACGTTCTATCTCTAAGGTTTGTTTCCTCTTGATGTAGCCTAATGCAGTTACTGGCGAATAACACTTTTATTGAAAAGGGGTTGCCAAACTTCCAAAAACTAGAGTCTTCTGAAATCTCAACATATATTTTTGCATCCAATCTTCATTGATACTTTCGAGTAATGATCAGTTCACCAATCCCACTTGGATGCTCAAGTTTCCATCTCCTACGTTGAAGCATTCGTTTGCAGTAACAGTTTGAATTTTTAGGTTCACTGTTTTCTTCTATATTGACAAATGTAGTTCAAACTCTAAAATCATACACGGTTTGGGCTAGCTTCTTGAAACTTGACACAATAAAGTAGTTCTACATTCTATCCCTAAGGTTTTTCCTCTTGATGTAGCCTTCAGCACAGACTGGCGAATAACACTTTCAAGGAAAGGCGTTGTTAGGCTGCAAAAAAACTAGAGTCTCCTGAAATCTCAACACATATTTTTTCCGACCTTAATGATACTTTCAAGTAATGAGCAGTACACCAATCAAACTTGGATGCCCAAGTTTCGTTCTCCTAGGTGATGCATTCGTTTGCAGTAACAGTTTGAATTTCTAGGTTTCACTCTGTTTTCTCCTATATTGACAGATGCAGCTAGAACTCTAAATCAAACACGGTTTGTGCTAGCTTCTTGAAACTTGACACAATAAAGTAGTTCTACGTTCTATCTCTAAGGTTTGTTTCCTCTTGATGTAGCCTAATGCAGGGACTGGCGAATAACACTTATATTGAAAGGGGTTGCCAAACTTTCAAAAAACTAGAGTCTCCTGAAATCTCAACATATATTTTTTCATCCAATCTTCATGATACATTCAAGTAATGATCAGTACACCATTCCCACTTGGATGTCCAAGTTTTGTTCTTCTAGGTTGAAGCATTCGTTTGCAGGAACAGTTTGAATTTTTAGGTTTCACTCTGTTTTCTCCTATATTGACAGATGCAGTTAGAACTTTAAATCAAACACGGTTTGTGCTAGCTACTTGAAACATGACACAATAAAGTAGTTCTACGTTCTATACCTAAGGTTTGTTTCCTCTTGATGTACCCTTAAGCAGAGACTGGCGAATCACACATTCAATGAAAGGCGTTGTTAGGCTGCCAAAAACTACAGTCTCCTGAAATCTCATCATATATTTTTTCTTCCGACCTTCATGATACTTTCAAGTAATGAGCAGTGCACCAATCAAACTTGGATATCCAAGATTCGTTCTCCTAGGTTGAAGCATTCGTTTGCAGGAACAGTTTGTATTTTTAGGTTTCACTCTGTTTTGTCCTATATTGACAGATGCAGTTCGAACTCTAATCAAACAAGGTTTGTGCTAGCTTCTTGAAACTTGTCAAAATACTGTAGTTCTACGTTCTATCTCTAAGGTTTGTTTCCTCTTGATGTAGCCTAATGCAGGGACTGGCGAATAACACTTTTATTGAAAGGGGTTGCCAAACTTCCCAAACTAGAGTCTTCTGAAATCTCAACATATATTTTTTTATCCAATCTTCATGATACTTTCGAGTAATGATCAGTACACCAAATCCCACTTGGATGCACAAGTTTCCTTCTATTACGTTAAAGCATTCGTTTGCAGTAACAGTTTGAATTTTCAGGTTTCATTCTGCTTTCTCCTATATTGACAAATGTAGTTCAAACTCTAAATCATACACGGTTTGGGCTAGCTTCTTGAAACTTGACACAATAAAGTAGTTCTACATTCTATCCCTAAGGTTTGTTTCCTCTTGATGTAGCCTTCAGCACAGGACTGGCGAATAACACTTTCAATGATAGGCCGTTGTTAGGCTGCCAAACAACTAGAGTCTCCTGAAATCTCAACACATATTTTTTTCCGACCTTTGATACTTTCAAGTAATGAGCAGTACACCAATCAAACTTGGATGCCCAAATTTCGTTCTCCTAGGTTGATGCATTCGTTTGCAGTAACAGTTTGAATTTCTAGGTTTCACTCTGTTTTCTCCTATATTGGCAGATGCAGCTAGAACTCTAAATCAAACACGGTTTGTGCTAGCTTCTTGAAACTTGACACAATAAAGTAGTTCTACGTTCTATCTCTAAGGTTTGTTTCCTCTTGATGTAGCCTAATGCAGGGACTGGCGAATAACACTTATATTGAAAGGGGTTGCCAAACTTTCAAAAAACTAGAGTCTCCTGAAATCTCAACATATATTTTTTCATCCAATCTTCATGATACATTCAAGTAATGATCAGTACACCATTCCCACTTGGATGCCCAAGTTTTGTTCTTCTAGGTTGAAGCATTCGATTGCAGGAACAGTATGAAGTTTTAGGTTTCACTCTGTTTTCTCCTATATTGACAGATGCAGTTAGAACTTTAAATCAAACACGGTTTGTGCTAGCTACTTGAAACATGACACAATAAAGTAGTTCTACATTCTATCCCTAAGGTTTGTTTCCTCTTGATGTACCCTTAAGCAGAGACTGGCGAATAACATATTCAATGAAAGGCATTGTTAGGCTGCCAAAAAACTCCAGTCTCCTGAAATCTCATCATATATTTTTTCTTCTGACCTTCATGATACTTTCAAGTAATGAGCAGTGCACCAATCAAACTTGGATGCCCAAGTTTCGTTCTCCTAGGTTGAAGCATTCGTTTGCAGGAACAGTTTGAATTTTTAGGTTTCACTCTGTTTTGTCCTATATTGACAGATGCAGTTCGAACTCTAAATCAAACACGGTTTGTGCTAGCTTCTTGAAACTTGACAAAATACTGTAGTTCTACGTTCTATCTCTAAGGATTGTTTCCTCTTGATGTAGCCTAATGCAGTTACTGGCGAATAACACTTTTATTGAAAGGGGTTGCCAAACTTCCAAAAACTAGAGTCTTCTGAAATCTCAACATATATTTTTGCATCCAATCTTCATGATACTTTCAAGTAATGATCAGTACACCAATCCCACTTGGATGCTCAAGTTTCATTCTCCTACTTTGAAGCATTCGTTTGCAGTAACAGTTTTAATTTTTAGGTTTCACTGTTTTCTTCTATATTGACAAATGTAGTTCAAACTCTAAATCATACACGGTTTGGGCTAGCTTCTTGAAACTTGACACAATAAAGTAGTTCTATATTCTATCCCTAAGGTTTGTTTCCTCTTGATGTAGCCTTCAGCACAGACTGGCGAATAACACTTTCAATGAAAGGCGTTGTTAGGCTGCCAAAAAACTAGAGTCTCCTGAAATCTCAACACATATTTTTTTCCGACCTTAATGATACTTTCTATTAATGAGCAGTACACCAATCAAACTTGGATGCCCAAGTTTCGTTCTCCTAGGTTGATGCATTCGTTTGCAGTAACAGTTTGAATTTCTAGGTTTCACTCTGTTTTCTCCTATATTGACAGATGCAGCTAGAACTCTAAATCAAACACGGTTTGTGCTAGCTTCTTGAAACTTGACACAATAAAGTAGTTCTACGTTCTATCTCTAACGTTTGTTTCCTCTTGATGTAGCCTAATGCAGGGACTGGCGAATAACACTTATATTGAAAGGGGTTGCCAAACTTTCAAAAAACTAGAGTCTCCTGAAATCTCAACATATATTTTTCATCCAATCTTCATAATACATTCAAGTAATGATCAGTACACCATTCCCACTTGGATGCCCAAGTTTTGTTCTTCTAGGTTGAAGCATTCGTTTGCAGGAACAGTTTGAAGTTTTAGGTTTCACTCTGTTTTCTCCTATATTGACAGATGCAGTTAGAACTTTAAATCAAACACGGTTTGTGCTAGCTACTTGAAACATGACACAATAAAGTAGTTCTACGTTCTATCCCTAAGGTTTGTTTCCTCTTGATGTACCCTTAAGCAGAGACTGGCGAATAACACATTCAATGAAAGGCGTTGTTAGGCTGCCAAAAAACTACAGTCTCCTGAAATCTCATCATATATTTTTTCTTCCGACCTTCATGATACTTTCAAGTAATGAGCAGTGCACCAATCAAACTTGGATGCCCAAGTTTCGTTCTCCTAGGTTGAAGCATTCGTTTGCAGGAACAGTTTGAATTTTTAGGTTTCACTCTGTTTTGTCCTATATTGACAGATGCAGTTCGAACTCTAAATCAAACACGGTTTGTGCTAGCTTCTTGAAACTTGACAAAATACTGTAGTTCTACGTTCTATCTCTAAGGTTTGTTTCCTCTTGATGTAGCCTAATGCAGGGACTGGCGAATAACACTTTTATTGAAAAGGGTTGCCAAACTTCCCAAAACTAGAGTCTTCTGAAATCTAAACATATTTTTTTTATCCAATCTTCATGATACTTTCGAGTAATGATCAGTACACCAATCCCACTTGGATGCTCAAGTTTCATTCTCCTACGTTGAAGCATTCGTTTGCAGTAACAGTTGGAATTTTTAGGTTTTATTTCTGCTTTCTCCTATATTGACAAATGTAGCTCAAACTCTAAATCATACACGGTTTGGGCTAGCTTCTTGAAACTTGACACAATAAAGTAGTTCTACATTCTATCCCTAAGATTTGTTTCCTCTTGATGTAGCCTTCAGCCACAGACTGGCGAATAACACTTTCAATGAAAGGCGTTGTTAGGCTGCCAAAAAACTAGAGTCTCTGAAATCTCAACACATATTTTTTTCCGACCTTAATGATACTTTCAAGTAATGAGCAGTACACCAATCAAACTTGGATGCCCAAGTTTCGTTCTCCTAGGTTGATGCATTCGTTTGCAGTAACAGTTTGAATTTCTAGGTTTCACTCTGTTTTCTCCTATATTGACAGAGGCAGCTAGAACTCTAAATCAAACACGGTTTGTGCTAGCTTCTTGAAACTTGACACAATAAAGTAGTTCTACGTTCTATCTCTAAGGTTTGTTTCCTCTTGATGTAGCCTAATGCAGGGACTGGCGAATAACACTTATATTGAAAGGGGTTGCCAAACTTTCAAAAAACTAGAGTCTCCTGAAATCTCAACATATATTTTTTCATCCAATCATCATGATACATTCAAGTAATGATCAGTACACCATTCCCACTTGGATGCCCAAGTTTTGTTCTTCTAGGTTGAAGCATTCGTTTGCAGGAACAGTTTGAATTTTTAGGTTTCACTCTGTTTTCTCCTATATTGACAGATGCAGTTAGAACTTTAAATCAAACACGGTTTGTGCTAGCTACTTGAAACATGACACAATAAAGTAGTTCTACGTTCTATCCCTAAGGTTTGTTTCCTCTTGATGTACCCTTAAGCAGAGACTGGCGAATAACACATTCAATGAAAGGCGTTGTTAGGCTGCCAAAAATCTACAGTCTCCTGAAATCTAATCATATATTTTTTCTTCTGACCATCATGATACTTTCAAGTAATGAGCAGTGCACCAATCAAACTTGGATGCCCAAGTTTCGTTCTCCTAGGTTGAAGCATTCGTTTGCAGGAACAGTTTGAATTTTTAGGTTTCACTCTGTTTTGTCCTATATTGACAGATGCAGTTCGAACTCTAAATGAAACACGGTTTGTGCTAGCTTCTTGAAACTTGACAAAATACTGTAGTTCTACGTTCTATCTCTAAGGTTTGTTTCCTCTTGATGTAGCCTAATGCAGTTACTGGCGAATAACACTATTATTGAAAGGGGTTGCCAAACTTCCAAAAACTAGAGTCTTCTGAAATCTCAACATATATTTTTGCATCCAATCTTCATGATACTTTCAAGTAATGATCAGTACACCAATCCCACTTGGATGCTCAAGTTTCATTTTCCTACGTTGAAGCATTCGTTTGCAGTAACAGTTTTAAGTTTTAGGTTTCACTGTTTTCTTCTATATTGACAAATGTAGTTCAAACTCTAAATCATACACGGTTTGGGCTAGCTTCTTGAAACTTGACACAATAAAGTAGTTCTACATTCTATCCCTAAGGTTTTTTTCCTCTTGATGTAGCCTTCAGCACAGACTGGCGAATAACACTTTCAATGAAAGGCGTTGTTAGGCTGCCAAAAAACTAGAGTCTCCTGAAATCTCAACACATATTTTTTTCCGACCTTAATGATACTTTCAAGTAATGAGCAGTACACCAATCAAACTGGGATGCCAAAGTTTCGTTCTCCTAGGTTGATGCATTCGTTTGCAGTTAAAGTATGAATTTCTAGGTTTCACTCTGTTTTCTCCTATATTGACAGATGCAGCTAGAACTCTAAATCAAACACGGTTTGTGCTAGCTTCTTGAAACTTGACACAATAAAGTAGTTCTACGTTCTATCTCTAAGGGTTTGTTTCCTCTTGATGTAGCCTAATGCAGGGACTGGCGAATAACACTTATATTGAAAGGGGTTGCCAAACTTTCAAAAAACTAGAGTCTCCTGAAATCTCAACATATATTTTTTCATCCAATCTTCATGATACATTCAAGTAATGATCAGTACACCATTCCCACTTGGATGCCCAAGTTTTGTTCTTCTAGGTTGAAGCATTCGTTTGCAGGAACAGTTTGAATTTTTAGGTTTCACTCTGTTTTCTCCTATATTGACAGATGCAGTTAGAACTTTAAATCAAACACGGTTTGTGCTAGCTACTTGAAACATGACACAATAAAGTAGTTCTACGTTCTATCCCTAAGGTTTGTTTCCTCTTGATGTAGCCTTATGCAGAGACTGGCGAATAACACATTCAATGAAAGGCGTTGTTAGGCTGCCAAAAAACTACAGTCTCCTGAAATCTCATCATATATTTTTCTTCCGACCTTCATGATACTTTCAAGTAATGAGCAGTGCACCAATCAAACTTGGATGCCCAAGATTCGTTCTCCTAGGTTGAAGCATTCGTTTGCAGGAACAGTTTGAATTTTTAGGTTTCACTCTGTTTTGTCCTATATTGACAGATGCAGTTCGAACTCTAAATCAAACACGGTTTGTGCTAGCTTCTTGAAACTTGACAAAATATTGTAGTTCTACGTTCTATCTCTAAGGATTGTTTCCTCTTGATGTAGCCTAATGCAGTTACTGGCGAATAACACTTTTATTGAAAGGGGTTGCCAAACTTCCAAAAACTAGAGTCTTCTGAAATCTCAACATATATTTTTGCATCCAATCTTCATGATACTTTCAAGTAATGATCAGTACACCAATCCCACTTGGATGCTCAAGTTTCATTCTCCTACTTTGAAGCATTCGTTTGCAGTAACAGTTTTAATTTTTAGGTTTCACTGTTTTCTTCTATATTGACAAATGTAGTTCAAACTCTAAAGGATACACGGTTTGGGCTAGCTTCTTGAAACTTGACACAATAAAGTAGTTCTACATTCTATCCCTAAGGTTTGTTTTCCTCTTGATGTAGCATTCAGCACAGACTGGCGAATAACACTTTCAATGAAAGGCGTTGTTAGGCTGCAAAAAAACTAGAGTCTCCTGAAATCTCAACACATATTTTTTTTCCTACCTTAATGATACTTTCAAGTAATGAGCAGTACACCAATCAAACATGGATGCCCAAGTTTCGTTCTTCTAGGTTGATGCATTCGTTTGCAGTTACAGTTTGAATTTCTAGGTTTCAATCTGTTTTCTCCTATATTGACAGATGCAGCTAGCACTCTAAATCAAACACGGTTTGTGCTAGCTTCCTGAAACTTGACACAATAAAGTAGTTCTACGTTCTATCTCTAAGGTTTGTTTCCTCTTGATGTAGCCTAATGCAGGGAATGGCGAATAACACTTATATTGAAAGGGGTTGCCAAACTTTCAAAAAACTAGAGTCTCCTGAAATCTCAACATATATTTTTTCATCCAATCTTCATAATACATTCAAGTAATGATCAGTACACCATTCCCACTTGGATGCCCAAGTTTTGTTCTTCTAGGTTGAAGCATTCGTTTGCAGGAACAGTTTGAATTTTTAGATTTCACTCTGTTTTCTCCTATATTGACAGATGCAGTTAGAACTTTAAATCAAACACGGTTTGTGCTAGCTTCTTGAAACATGACACAATAAAGTAGTTCTACGTTCTATCCCTAAGGTTTGTTTCCTCTTGATGTACCCTTAAGCAGAGACTGGCGAATAACACATTCAATGAAAGGCGTTGTTAGGCTGCCAAAAATCTACAGTCTCCTGAAATCTCATCATATATTTTTTCTTCCGACCTTCATGATAATTTCAAGTAATGAGCAGTGCACCAATCAAACTTGGATGCCCAAGTTTCGTTCTCCTAGGTTGAAGCATTCGTTTGCAGGAACAGTTTGAATTTTTAGGTTTCACTCTGTTTTGTCCTATATTGACAGATGCAGTTCGAACTCTAAATGAAACACGGTTTGTGCTAGCTTCTTGAAACTTGACAAAATACTGTAGTTCTATGTTCTATCTCTCAGGTTTGTTTCCTCTTGATGTAGCCTAATGCAGGGACTGGTGAATAACACTTTTATTGAAATGGGTTGCCAAACTTCCCAAAACTAGAATCTTCTGAAATCTCAACATATATTTTTTTATCCAATCTTCATGATACTTTCGAGTAATGATCAGTACACCAATCCCACTTGGATGCTCAAGTTTCCTTCTCCTATTTTGAAGCATTCGTTTGCAGTAACAGTTTGAATTTTTAGGTTTCACTGTTTTCTTCTATATTGACAAATGTAGTTCAAACTCTAAATCATACACGGTTTGGGCTAGCTTCTTGAAACTTGACACAATAAAGTAGTTCTACATTCTATCCCTAAGTTTTGTTTCCTCTTGATGTAGCCTTCAGCACAGACTGGCGAATAACACTTTCAATGAAAGGCGTTGTTAGGCTGCCAAAAAACTAGAGTCTCCTGAAATCTCAACACATATTTTTTTCCGACCTTAATGATACTTTCAAGTAATGAGCAGTACACCAATCAAACTTGGATGCCCAAGTTTCGTTCTCCTAGGTTGATGCATTCGTTTGCAGTAACAGTTTGAATTTCTAGGTTTCACTCTGTTTTCTCCTATATTGACAGATGCAGCTAGAACTCTAAATCAAACACGGTTTGTGCTAGCTTCTTGAAACTTGACACAATAAAGTAGTTCTACGTTCTATCTCTAAGGTTTGTTTCCTCTTGATGTAGCCTAATGCAGGGACTGGCGAATAACACTTATATTGAAAGGGGTTGCCAAACTTTCAAAAAACTAGAGTCTCCTGAAATCTCAACATATATTTTTTCATCCAATCTTCATGATACATTCAAGTAATGATCAGTACACCATTCCCACTTGGATGCCCAAGTTTTGTTCTTCTAGGTTGAAGCATTCGTTTGCAGGAACAGTTTGAAGTTTTAGGTTTCACTCTGTTTTCTCCTATATTGACAGATGCAGTTAGAACTTTAAATCAAACACGGTTTGTGCTAGCTACTTGAAACATGACACAATAAAGTAGTTCTATGTTCTATCCCTAAGGTTTGTTTCCTCTTGATGTAGCCTTAAGCAGAGACTGGCGAATAACACATTCAATGAAAGGCGTTGTTAGGCTGCCAAAAAACTACAGTCTCCTGAAATCTCATCATATATTTTTTCTTCCGACCTTCATGATACTTTCAAGTAATGAGCAGTGCACCAATCAAACTTGGATGCCCAAGTTTCGTTCTCCTAGGTTGAAGCATTCGTTTGCAGGAACAGTTTGAATTTTTAGGTTTCACTCTGTTTTGTCCTATATTGACAGATGCAGTTCGAACTCTAAATCAAACACGGTTTGTGCTAGCTTCTTGAAACTTGACAAAATACTGTAGTTCTACGTTCTATCTCTAAGTTTGTTTCCTCTTGATGTGGCCTAATGCAGGGACTGGCGAATAACACTTTTATTGAAATGGGTTGCCAAACTTCCCAAAACTAGAGTCTTCTGAAATCTCAACATATATTTTTTTATCCAATCTTCATGATACTTTCGAGTAATGATCAGTACACCAATCCCACTTGGATGCTCAAGTTTCCTTCTCCTACGTTGAAGCATTCGTTTGCAGTAACAGTTTGAATTTTTAGGTTTCATTCTGCTTTCTCCTATATGACAAATGTAGTTCAAACTCTAAATCATACACGGTTTAGGCTAGCTTCTTGAAACTTGACACAATAAAGTAGTTCTACATTCTATCCCTAAGGTTTGTTTCCTCTTGATGTAGCCTTCAGCACAGACTGGCGAATAACACTTTCAATGAAAGGCGTTGTTAGGCTGCCAAAAAACTAGAGTCTCCTGAAATCTCAACACATATTTTTTTCCGACCTTAATGATACTTTCAAGTAATGAGCAGTACACCAATCAAACTTGGATGCCCAAGTTTCGTTCTCCTAGGTTGATGCATTCGTTTGCAGTAACATGTTTGAATTTCTAGGTTTCACTCTGTTTTCTCCTATATTGACAGATGCAGCTAGAACTCTAAATCAAACACGGTTTTTGCTAGCTTCTTGAAACGTGACACAATAAAGTAGTTCTACGTTCTATCTCTAAGGTTTGTTTCCTCTTGATGTAGCCTAATGCAGGGACTGGCGAATAAAACTTATATTGAAAGGGGTTGAAGAAATTTCAAAAACTAGAGTCTCCTGAAATCTCAACATATATATTTTCATCCCATCTTCATGATACATTCAAGTAATGATCAGTACACCATTCCCACTTGGATGCCCAAGTTTTTGTTCTTCTAGGTTGAAGCATTCATTTGCAGGAACAGTTTGAAGTTTTAGTTTCACTCTGTTTTCTCCTATATTGACAGATGCAGTTAGAACTTTAAATCAAACACGGTTTGTGCTAGCTACTTGAAACAGACCCAATAAAGTAGTTCTACGTTCTATCCCTAACTTTTGTTTCCTCTTGATGTAGCCTTTAGCAGAGACTGGCGAATAACACATTCAATGAAAGGCGTTGTTAGGCTGCCAAAAAACTACAGTCTCCTGAAATCTCATCATATATTTTTTCTTCCGACCTTCATGATACTTTCAAGTAATGAGCAGTGGCACCAATCAAAGTTGGATGCCCAAGTTCGTTCTCCTAGGTTGAAGCATTCGTTTGCAGGAACAGTTTGAATTTTTAGGTTTCACTCTGTTTTGTCCTATATTGACAGATGCAGTTCGAACTCTAAATCAAACACGTTTGTGCTAGCTTCTTGAAACTTGACAAAATACTGTAGTTCTACGTTCTATCTCTAAGGTTTGTTTCCTCTTGATGTAGCCTAATGCAGGGACTGGAGAATAACACTTTTATTGAAAGGGGTTGCCAAACTTCCAAAATCTAGAGTCTTCTGAAATCTCAGCATATATTTTTGCATCCAATGTTCATGATACTTTCAAGTAATGATCAGTACACCAATCCCACTTGGGATACTCTAGTTTCATTCTCCTACGTTGAAGCATTCGTTTGCAGTAACAGTTTTAATTTTTAGGTTTCACTGTTTTCTTCTATATTGACAAATGTAGTTCAAACTCTAAATCATACACGGTTTGGGCTAGCTTCTTGAAACTTGACACAATAAAGTAGTTCTACATTCTATCCCTAAGGTTTGTTTCCTCTTGATGTAGCCTTCAGCACAGACTGGCGAATAACGCTTTCAATGAAAGGCGTTGTTAGGCTGCCAAAAAACTAGAGTCTCCTGAAATCTCAACACATATTTTTTTCCGACCTTAATGATACTTTCAAGTAATGAGCAGTACACCAATCAAACTTGGATGCCCAAGTTTCGTTCTCCTAGGTTGATGCATTCGTTTTCAGTAACAGTTTGAAATTCTAGGTTTCACTCTGTTTTCTCCTATATTGACAGATGCAGCTAGAACTCTAAATCAAACACGGTTTGTGCTAGCTTCTTGAAACTTGACACAATAAAGTAGTTCTACGTTCTATCTCTAAGGTTTGTTTCCTCTTGATGTAGCCTAATGCAGGGACTGGCGAATAACACTTATATTGAAAGGGGTTGCCAAACTTTCAAAAAACTAGAGTCTCCTGAAATCTCAACATATATTTTTTCATCCAATCTTCATGATACATTCAAGTAATGATCAGTACACCATTCCCACTTGGATGCCCAAGTTTTGTTCTTTTAGGTTGAAGCATTCGTTTGCAGGAACAGTTTGAATTTTTAGGTTTCACTCTGTTTTCTCCTATATTGACAGATGCAGTTAGAACTTTAAATCAAACACGGTTTGTGCTAGCTACTTGAAACATGACACAATAAAGTAGTTCTACGTTCTATCCCTAAGGTTTGTTTCCTCTTGATGTAGCCTTAAGCAGAGACTGGCGAATAACACTTTCAATGAAAGGCGTTGTTAGGCTGCCAAAAAACTACAGTCTCCTGAAATCTCATCATATATTTTTTCTTCCGAACTTCATGATACTTTCAAGTAATGAGCAGTGCACCAATCAAACTTGGATGCCCAAGTTTCGTTCTCCTAGGTTGAAGCATTCGTTTGCAGGAACAGTTTGAATTTTTAGGTTTCACTCTGTTTTGTCCTATATTGACAGATGCAGTTCGAACTCTAAATCAAACACGGTTTGTACTAGCTTCTTAAAACTTGACAAAATACTGTAGTTCTACGTTCTATCTCTAAGGTTTGTTTCCTCTTGATGTAGCCTAATGCAGGGACTGGAGAATAACACTTTTATTGAAAGGGGTTGCCAAACTTCCAAAAACTAGAGTCTTCTGAAATCTCAGCATATATTTTTGCATCCAATCTTCATGATACTTTCAAGTAATGATCAGTACACCAATCCCACTTGGATGCTCAAGTTTCATTCTCCTACGTTGAAGCATTAGTTTGCAGTAACAGTTTGAATTTTTAGATTTCATTCTGCTTTCTCCTATATTGACAAATGTAGTTCAAACTCTAAATCATACACGGTTTGGGCTAGCTTCTTGAAACTTGACAATAAAGTAGTTCTACATTCTATCCCTAAGGTTTGTTTCCTCTTGATGTAGCCTTCAGCACAGACAGGCGAATAACACTTTCAATGAAAGGCGTTGTTAGGCTGCCAAAAAACTAGAGTCTCCTGAAATCTCAACACATATTTTTTTCCGACCTTAATGATACTTTCAAGTAATGAGCAGTACACCAATCAAACTTGGATACCCAAGTTTCGTTCTCCTAGGTTGATGCATTCGTTTGCAGTAACAGTTTGAATTTCTAGGTTTCACTCTGTTTTCTCCTATATTGACAGATGCAGCTAGAACTCTAAATCAAACACGGTTTGTGCTAGCTTCTTGAAACTTGACACAATAAAGTAGTTCTACGTTCTATCTCTAAGGTTTGTTTCCTCTTGATGTAGCCTAATGCAGGGACTGGCGAATAACACTTATATTGAAAGGGGTTGCCAAACTTTCAAAAAACTAGAGTTTCCTGAAATCTCAACATATATTTTTTCATCCAATCTTCATGATACATTCAAGTAATGATCAGTACACCATTCACACTTGGATGCCCAAGTTTTGTTCTTCTAGTTTGAAGCATTCGTTTGCAGGAACAGTTTGAATTTTTAGGTTTCACTCTGTTTTCTCCTATATTGACAGATGCCGTTAGAAACTTAAATCAAACACGGTTTGTGCTAGCTACTTGAAACATGACACAATAAAGTAGTTCTACGTTCTATCCCTAAGGTTTGTTTCCTCTGGATGTACCCTTAAGCAGAGACTGGCGAATAACACATTCAATGAAAGGCGTTGTTAGGCTGCCAAAAAACTACAGTCTCCTGAAATCTCATCATATATTTTTTCTTCCGACCTTCATGATACTTTCAAGTAATGAACAGTGCACCAATCAAACTTGGATGCCCAAGTTTCGTTCTCCTAGGTTGAAGCATTCGTTTGCAGGAACAGTTTGAATTTTTAGGTTACACTCTGTTTTGTCCTATATTGACAGATGCAGTTCGAACTCTAAATCAAACACGGTTTGTGCTAGCTTCTTGAAACTTGACAAAATACTGTAGTTCTACGTTCTATCTCTCAGGTTTGTTTCCTCTTGATGTAGCCTAATGCAGGGACTGGTGAATAACACTTTTATTGAAATGGGTTGCCAAACTTCCCAAAACTAGAGTCTTCTGAAATCTCAACATATATTTTTTTATCCAATCTTCATGATACTTTCGAGTAATGATCAGTACACCAATCCCACTTGGATGCTCAAGTTTCCTTCTCAACGTTGAAGCATTCGTTTGCAGTAACAGTTTGAATTTTTAGGTATCACTGTTTTCTTCTATATTGACAAATGTAGTTCAAACTCTAAATCATACACGGTTTGGGCTAGCTTCTTGAAACTTGACACAATAAAGTAGTTCTACATTCTATCCCTAAGGTTTGTTTCCTCTTGATGTAGCCTTCAGCACAGACTGGCGAATAACACTTTCAATGAAAGGCGTTGTTAGGCTGCCAAAAAACTAGAGTCTCCTGAAATCTCAACACATATTTTTTTCCGACCTTAATGATACTTTCAAGTAATGAGCAGTACACCAATCAAACTTGGATGCCCAAGTTTCGTTCTCCTAGGTTGATGCATTCGTTTGCAGTAACAGTTTGAATTTCTAGGTTTCACTCTGTTTTCTCCTATATTGACAGATGCAGCTAGAACTCTAAATCAAACACGGTTTATGCTAGCTTCTTGAAACTTGACACAATAAAGTAGTTCTACGTTCTATCTCTAAGGTTTGTTTCCTCTTGATGTAGCCTAATGCAGGGACTGGCGAATAACACTTATATTGAAAGGGGTTGCCAAACTTTCAAAAAACTAGAGTCTCCTGAAATCTCAACATATATTTTTTCATCCAATCTTCATGATACATTCAAGTAATGATCAGTACACCATTCCCACTTGGATGCCCAAGTTTTGTTCTTCTAGGTTGAAGCATTCGTTTGCAGGAACAGTTTGAAGTTTTAGGTTTCACTCTGTTTTCTCCTATATTGACAGATGCAGTTAGAACTTTAAATCAAACACGGTTTGTGCTAGCTACTTGAAACATGACACAATAAAGTAGTTCTATGTTCTATCCCTAAGGTTTGTTTCCTCTTGATGTAACCTTAAGCAGAGACTGGCGAATAACACATTCAATGAAAGGCGTTGTTAGGCTGCCAAAAACTAGAGTCTCCTGAAATCTCATCATATATTTTTTCTTCCGACCTTCATGATACTTTCAAGTAATGAGCAGTGCACCAATCAAACTTGGATGCCCAAGTTTCGTTCTCCTAGGTTGAAGCATTCGTTTGCAGGAACAGTTTGAATTTTTAGGTTTCACTCTGTTTTGTCCTATATTGACAGATGCAGTTCGAACTCTAAATCAAACACGGTTTGTGCTAGCTTCTTGAAACTTGACAAAATACTGTAGTTCTACGTTCTATCTCTAAGGTTTGTTTCCTCTTGATGTAGCCTAATGCAGGGACTGGCGAATAACACTTTTATTGAAATGGGTTGCCAAACTTCCCAAAACTAGAGTCTTCTGAAATCTCAACATATATTTTTTTATCCAATCTTCATGATACTTTCGAGTAATGATCAGTACACCAATCCCACTTGGATGCTCAAGTTTCCTTCTCCTACGTTGAAGCATTCGTTTGCAGTAACAGTTTGAATTTTTAGGTTTCATTCTGCTTTCTCCTATATTGACAAATGTAGTTCAAACTCTAAATCATACACGGTTTAGGCTAGCTTCTTGAAACTTGACACAATAAAGTAGTTCTACATTCTATCCCTAAGGTTTGTTTCCTCTTGATGTAGCCTTCAGCACAGACTGGCGAATAACACTTTCAATGAAAGGCGTTGTTAGGCTGCCAAAAAACTAGAGTCTCCTGAAATCTCAACACATATTTTTTTCCGACCTTAATGATACTTTCAAGTAATGAGCAGTACACCAATCAAACTTGGATGCCCAAGTTTCGTTCTCCTAGGTTGATGCATTCGTTTGCAGTAACAGTTTGAATTTCTAGGTTTCACTCTGTTTTCTCCTATATTGACAGATGCAGCTAGAACTCTAAATCAAACACGGTTTGTGCTAGCTTCTTGAAACTTGACACAATAAAGTAGTTCTACGTTCTATCTCTAAGGTTTGTTTCCTCTTGATGTAGCCTAATGCAGGGACTGGCGAATAAAACTTATATTGAAAGGGGTTGCCAAACTTTCAAAAACTAGAGTCTCCTGAAATCTCAACATATATTTTTTCATCCCATCTTCATGATACATTCAAGTAATGATCAGTACACCATTCCCACTTGGATGCCCAAGTTTTGTTCTTCTAGGTTGAAGCATTCATTTGCAGGAACAGTTTGAAGTTTTAGGTTTCACTCTGTTTTCTCCTATATTGACAGATGCAGTTAGAACTTTAAATCAAACACGGTTTGTGCTAGCTACTTGAAACATGACCCAATAAAGTAGTTCTACGTTCTATCCCTAACGTTTGTTTCCTCTTGATGTAGCCTTAAGCAGAGACTGGCGAATAACACATTCAATGAAAGGCGTTGTTAGGCTGCCAAAAAACTACAGTCTCCTGAAATCTCATCATATATTTTTTCTTCCGAACTTCATGATACTTTCAAGTAATGAGCAGTGCACCAATCAAACTTGGATGCCCAAGTTTCGTTCTCCTAGGTTGAAGCATTCGTTTGCAGGAACAGTTTGAATTTTTAGGTTTCACTCTGTTTTGCCCTATATTGACAGATGCAGTTCGAACTCTAAATCAAACACGGTTTGTGCTAGCTTCTTGAAACTTGACAAAATACTGTAGTTCTACGTTCTATCTCTCAGGTTTGTTTCCTCTTGATGTAGCCTAATGCAGGGACTGGTGAATAACACTTTTATTGAAATGGGTTGCCAAACTTCCCAAAACTAGAGTCTTCTGAAATCTCAACATATATTTTTTTATCCAATCTTCATGATACTTTCGAGTAATGATCAGTACACCAATCCCACTTGGATGCTCAAGTTTCCTTCTCCTACGTTGAAGCATTCGTTTGCAGTAACAGTTTGAATTTTTAGGTATCACTGTTTTCTTCTATATTGACAAATGTAGTTCAAACTCTAAATCATACACGGTTTGGCTAGCTTCTTGAAACTTGACACAATAAAGTAGTTCTACATTCTATCCCTAAGGTTTGTTTCCTCTTGATGTAGCCTTCAGCACAGACTGGCGAATAACACTTTCAATGAAAGGCGTTGTTAGGCTGCCAAAAAACTAGAGTCTCCTGAAATCTCAACACATATTTTTTTCCGACCTTAATGATACTTTCAAGTAATGAGCAGTACACCAATCAAACTTGGATCCCCAAGTTTCGTTCTCCTAGGTTGATGCATTCGTTTGCAGTAACAGTTTGAATTTCTAGGTTTCACTCTGTTTTCTCCTATATTGACAGATGCAGCTAGAACTCTAAATCAAACACGGTTTGTGCTAGCTTCTTGAAACTTGACACAATAAAGTAGTTCTACGTTCTATCTCTAAGGTTTGTTTCCTCTTTATGTAGCCTAATGCAGGGACTGGCGAATAAAACTTATATTGAAAGGGGTTGCCAAACTTTCAAAAACTAGAGTCTCCTGAAATCTCAACATATATTTTTTCATCCCATCTTCATGATACATTCAAGTAATGATCAGTACACCATTCCCACTTGGATGCCCAAGTTTTGTTCTTCTAGGTTGAAGCATTCATTTGCAGGAACAGTTTGAAGTTTTAGGTTTCACTCTGTTTTCTCCTATATTGACAGATGCAGTTAGAACTTTAAATCAAACACGGTTTGTGCTAGCTACTTGAAACATGACCCAATAAAGTAGTTCTACGTTCTATCCCTAACGTTTGTTTCCTCTTGATGTAGCCTTAAGCAGAGACTGGCGAATAACACATTCAATGAAAGGCGTTGTTAGGCTGCCAAAAAACTACAGTCTCCTGAAATCTCATCATATATTTTTTCTTCCGACCTTCATGATACTTTCAAGTAATGAGCAGTGCACCAATCAAACTTGGATGCCCAAGTTTCGTTCTCCTAGGTTGAAGCATTCGTTTGCAGGAACAGTTTGGATTTTTAGGTTTCACTCTGTTTTGTCCTATATTGACAGATGCAGTTCGAACTCTAAATCAAACACGGTTTGTGCTAGCTTCTTGAAACTTGACAAAATACTGTAGTTCTACGTTCTATCTCTAAGGTTTGTCTCCTCTTGATGTAGCCTAATGCAGGGACTGGCGAATAACACTTTTATTGAAAGGGGTTGCCAAACTTCCCAAAACTAGAGTCTTCTGAAATCTCAACATATATTTTTTTATCCAATCTTCATGATACTTTCGAGTAATGATCAGTACACCAATCCCACTTGGATGCTCAAGTTTCCTTCTCCTACGTTGAAGCATTCGTTTGCAGTAACAGATTGAATTTTTAGGTTTCATTCTGCTTTCTCCTATATTGACAAATGTAGTTCAAACTCTAAATCATACACGGTTTGGGCTAGCTTCTTGAAACTTGACACAATAAAGTAGTTCTACATTCTATCCCTAAGGTTTGTTTCCTCTTGATGTAGCCTTCAGCACAGACTGGCGAATAACACTTTCAATGAAAGGCGTTGTTAGGCTGCCAAAAAACTAGAGTCTCCTGAAATCTCAACACATATTTTTTTCCGACCTTAATGATACTTTCAAGTAATGAGCAGTACACCAATCAAACTTGGATGCCCAAGTTTCGTTCTCCTAGGTTGATGCATTCGTTTGCAGTAACAATTTGAATTTCTAGGTTTCACTCTGTTTTCTCCTATATTGACAGATGCAGCTAGAACTCTAAATCAAACACGGTTTGTGCTAGCTTCTTGAAACTTGACACAATAAAGTAGTTTTGCGTTCTATCTCTAAGGTTTGTTTCCTCTTGATGTAGCCTAATGCAGGGACCTTCGAATAACACTTATATTGAAAGGGGTTGCCAAACTTTCAAAAAACTAGAGTCTTGTGAAATCTCAACATATATTTTTTCATCCAATCTTCATGATACATTCAAGTAATGTTCAGTACACCATTCCCACTTGGATGCCCAAGTTTTGTTCTTCTAGGTTGAAGCATTCGTTTGCAAGAACTGTTTGAATTTTTAGGTTTCACTCTGTTTTCTCCTATATTGACATATGCAGTTAGAACTTTAAATCAAACACGGTTTGTGCTAGCTACTTGAAACATGACACAATAAATTAGTTTTACCTTCTATCCCTAAGGTTTGTTTCCTCTTGATGTACCCCTAAGCAGAGACTGGCGAATAACACATTCAATGAAAGGCGTTGTTAGGCTGCCAAAAAACTACAGTCTCCTGAAATCTCATCATATATTTTTTCTTCCGAACTTCATGATACTTTCAAGTAATGAGCAGTTCACCAATCAAACTTGGATGCCCAAGTTTCGTTCTCCTAGGTTGAAGCATTCGTTTGCAGGAACAGTTTGAATTTTTAGGTTTCACTCTGTTTTGTCCTATATTGACTGATGCAGTTCGAACTCTAAATCAAACACGGTTTGTGCTAGCTTCTTGAAACTTGACAAAATACTGTAGTTCTACGTTCTATCTCTAAGGTTTGTTTCCTCTTGATGTAGCCTAATGCAGGGACTGGCGAGTAACACTTTTATTGAATTGGGTTGCCAAACTTCCCAAAACTAGAGTCTTCTGAAATCTCAACATATATTTTTTTATCCAATCTTCATGATACTTTCGAGTAATGATCAGTACACCAATCCCACTTGGATGCTCAAGTTTCCTTCTCCTACGTTGAAGCATTCGTTTGCAGTAACAGTTTGAATTTTTAGGTTTCATTCTGCTTTCTCCTATATTGACATATGTAGTTCAAACTCTAAATCATACACGGTTTGGGCTAGCTTCTTGAAACTTGACACAATAAAGTAGTTCTACATTCTATCCCTAAGGTTTGTTTCCTCTTGATGTAGCCTTCAGCACAGACTGGCGAATAACACTTTCAATGAAAGGCGTTGTTAGGCTGCCAAAATACTAGAGTCTCCTGAAATCACAACACATATTTTTTTCCGACCTTAATGATACTTTCAAGTAATGAGCAGTACACCAATCAAACTTGTATGCCCAAGTTTCGTTCTCCTAGGTTGATGCATTCGTTTGCAGTAACAGTTTGAATTTCTAGGTTTCACTCTGTTTTCTCCTATATTGACAGATGCAGATAGAACTCTAAATCAAACACGGTTTGTGCTAGCTTCTTGAAACTTGACGCAATAAAGTAGTTCTGCGTTCTATCTCTAAGGTTTGTTTCCTCTTGATGTAGCCTAATGCAGGGACTGGCGAATAACACTTATATTGAAAGGGGTTGCCAAACTTTCAAAAAACTAGAGTCTCCTGAAATCTCAACATATATTTTTTCATCCAATCTTCACGATACATTCAAGTAATGATCAGTACACCATTCCCACTTGGATGCCCAAGTTTTGTTCTTCTAGGTTGAAGCATTCGTTTGCAGGAACAGTTGGAATTTTTAGGTTTCACTCTGTTTTCTCCTATATTGACAGATGCAGTTAGAACTTTAAATCAAACACGGTTTGTGCTAGCTACTTGAAACATGACACAATAAAATATTTCTACGTTCTATCCCTAAGGTTTGTTTCCTCTTGATGTAGCCTTAAGCAGAGACTGGCGAATAACACATTCAATGGAAGGCGTTGTTAGGCTGCCAAAAACTACAGTCTCCTGAAATCTCATCATATATTTTTTCTTCCCACCTTCATGATACTTTCAAGTAATGAGCAGTGCACCAATCAAACTTGGATGCCCAAGTTTCGTTCTCCTAGGTTGAAGCATTCGTTTGCAGGAACAGTTTGAATTTTTAGGTTTCACTCTGTTTTGTCCTATATTGACAGATGCAGTTTGAACTCTAAATCAAACACGGTTTGTGCTAGCTTCTTGAAACTTGACAAAATACTGTAGTTCTATGTTCTCTCTCTAAGGTTTGTTTCCTCTTGATGTAGCCTAATGCAGGGATTGGCGAATAACACTTTTATTGAAATGGGTTGCCAAACTTCCCAAAACTAGAGTCTTCTGAAATCTCAACATATATTTTTTTATCCAATCTTCATGATACTTTCGAGTAATGATCAGTACACCAATCCCACTTGGATGCTCAAGTTTCCTTCTCCTACGTTGAAGCATTCGTTTGCAGTAACAGTTTGAATTTTTCGGTTTCATTCTGCTTTCTCCTATATTGACAAATGTAGTTCAAACTCTAAATCATACACGGTTTGGGCTAGCTTCTTGAAACTTGACACAATAAAGTAGTTCTACATTCTATCCCTAAGGTTTGTTTCCTCTTGATGTAGCCTTCAGCACAGACTGGCGAATAACACTTTCAATGAAAGGCGTTGTTAGGCTGCCAAAAAACTAGAGTCTCCTGAAATCTCAACACATATTTTTTTCCGACCTTAATGATACTTTCAAGTAATGAGCAGTACACCAATCAAACTTGGATGCCCAAGTTTCGTTCTCCTAGGTTGATGCATTCGTTTGCAGTAACAGTTTGAATTTCTAGGTTTCACTCTGTTTTCTCCTATATTGACAGATGCAGCTAGAACTCTAAATCAAACACGGTTTGTGCTAGCTTCTTGAAACTTGACAGAATAAAGTAGTTCTACGTTCTATCTCTAAGGTTTGTTTCCTCTTGATGTAGCCTAATGCAGGGACCTTCGAATAACACTTATATTGAAAGGGGTTGCCAAACTTTCAAAAAACTAGAGTCTCCTTAAATCTCAACATATATTTTTTCATCCAATCTTCATGATACATTCAAGTAATGATCAGTACACCATTCCCACTTGGATGCCCAAGTTTTGTTCTTCTAGGTTGAAGCATTCGTTTGCAGGAACAGTTTGAATTTTTAGGTTTCACTCTGTTTTCTCCTATATTGACAGATGCAGTTAGAACTTTAAATCAAACACGGTTTGTGCTAGCTACTTGAAACATGACACAATAAAGTAGTTTCACGTTCTATCCTAAGGTTTGTTTCCTCTTGATGTACCCCTAAGCAGAGACTGGCGAATAACACATTCAATGAAAGGCGTTGTTAGGCTGCCAAAAAACTACAGTCTCCTGAAATCGCATCATATATTTTTTCTTCCGACCTTCATGATACTTTCAAGTAATGAGCAGTGCACCAATCAAACTTGGATTCCCAAGTTTCGTTCTCCTAGGTTGAAGCATTCGTTTGCAGGAACAGTTTGAATTTTTAGGTTTCACTCTGTTTTGTCCTATATTGACAGATGCAGTTCGAACCCTAAATCAAACACGGTTTGTGCTAGCTTCTTGAAACTTGACAAAATACTGTAGTTCTACGTTCTATCTCTAAGGTTTGTTTCCTCTTGATGTAGCCTAATGCAGGGACTGGCGAATAACACTTTTATTGAAATGGGTTGCCAAACTTCACAAAACTAGAGTCTTCTGAAATCTCAACATATATTTTTTTATCCAATCTTCATGATACTTTCGAGTAATGATCAGTATACCAATCCCACTTGGATGCTCAAGTTTCCTTCTCCTACGTTGATGCATTCGTTTGCAGTAACAGTTTGAATTTTTAGGTTTCATTCTGCTTTCTCCTATATTGACAAATGTAGTTCAAACTCTAAATCATACACGGTTTTGGCTAGCTTCTTGAAACTTGACACAATAAAGTAGTTCTACATTCTATCCCTAAGGTTTGTTTCCTCTTGATGTAGCCTTCAGCAAAGACTGACGAATAACACTTTCAATGAAAGGCGTTGTTAGGCTGCCAAAAAACTAGAGTCTCCTGAAATCTCAACACATATTTTTTTCCGACCTTAATGATACTTTCAAGTAATGAGCAGTACACCAATCAAACTTGGATGCACAAGTTTCGTTCTCCTAGGTTGATGCATTCGTTTGCAATAACAGTTTGAATATCTAGGTTTCACTCTGTTTTCTCCTATATTGACAGATGCAGCTAGAACTCTAAATCAAACACGGTTTGTGCTAGCTTCTTGAAACTTGACACAATAAAGTAGTTCTACGTTCTATGTCTAAGGTTTGTTTCCTCTTGATGTAGCCTAATGCAGGGACTGGCGAATAACACTTATATTGAAAGGGGTTGCCAAACTTTCAAAAAACTAGAGTCTCCTGAAATCTCAACATATATTTTTTCATCCAATCTTCATGATACATTCAAGTAATGATCAGTACACCATTCCCACTTGGATGCCCATGTTTTGTTCTTCTAGGTTGAAGCATTCGTTTGCAGGAACAGTTTGAATTTTTAGGTTTCACTCTGTTTTCTCCTATATTGACAGATGCAGTTAGAACTTTAAATCAAACACGGTTTGTGCTAGCTACTTGAAACATGACACAATAAAGTAGTTCTACGTTCTATCCTAAGGTTTGTTTCCTCTTGATGTACCCCTAAGCAGAGACTGGCGAATAACACATTCAATGAAAGGCGTTGTTAGGCTGCCAAAAAACTACAGTCTCCTGAAATCACATCATATATTTTTTCTTCCGACCTTCATGATACTTTCAAGTAATGAGCAGTGCACCAATCAAACTTGGATTCCCAAGTTTCGTTCTCCTAGGTTGAAGCATTCGTTTGCAGGAACAGTTTGAATTTTTAGGTTTCACTCTGTTTTGTCCTATATTGACAGATGCAGTTCGAACTCTAAATCAAACACGGTTTGTGCTAGCTTCTTGAAACTTGACAAAATACTGTAGTTCTACGTTCTATCTCTAAGGTTTGTTTCCTCTTGATGTAGCCTAATGCAGGGACTGGCGAATAACACTTTTATTGAAATGGGTTGAAAAACTTCACAAAACTAGAGTCTTCTGAAATCTCAACATATATTTTTTTATCCAATCTTCATGATACTTTCGAGTAATGATCAGTATACCAATCCCACTTGGATGCTCAAGTTTCCTTCTCCTACGTTGAAGCATTCGTTTGCAGTAACAGTTTGAATTTTTAGGTTTTATTCTGCTTTCTCCTATATTGACAAATGTAGTTCAAACTCTAAATCATACACGGTTTTGGCTAGCTTCTTGAAACTTGACACAATAAAGTAGTTCTACATTCTATCCCTAAGGTTTGTTTCCTCTTGATGTAGCCTTCAGCAAAGACTGACGAATAACACTTTCAATGAAAGGCGTTGTTAGGCTGCCAAAAAACTAGAGTCTCCTGAAATCTCAACACATATTTTTTTCCGACCTTAATGATACTTTCAAGTAATGAGCAGTACACCAATCAAACTTGTATGCCCAAGTTTCGTTCTCCTAGGTTGATGCATTCGTTTGCAGTAACAGTTTGAATTTCTAGGTTTCACTCTGTTTTCTCCTATATTGACAGATGCAGATAGAACTCTAAATCAAACACGGTTTGTGCTAGCTTCTTGAAACTTGACGCAATAAAGTAGTTCTGCGTTCTATCTCTAAGGTTTGTTTCCTCTTGATGTAGCCTAATGCAGGGACTGGCGAATAACACTTATATTGAAAGGGGTTGCCAAACTTTCAAAAAACTAGAGTCTCCTGAAATCTCAACATATATTTTTTCATCCAATCTTCACGATACATTCAAGTAATGATCAGTACACCATTCCCACTTGGATGCCCAAGTTTTGTTCTTCTAGGTTGAAGCATTCGTTTGCAGGAACAGTTGGAATTTTTAGGTTTCACTCTGTTTTCTCCTATATTGACAGATGCAGTTAGAACTTTAAATCAAACACGGTTTGTGCTAGCTACTTGAAACATGACACAATAAAATATTTCTACGTTCTATCCCTAAGGTTTGTTTCCTCTTGATGTAGCCTTAAGCAGAGACTGGCGAATAACACATTCAATGAAAGGCGTTGTTAGGCTGCCAAAAACTACAGTCTCCTGAAATCTCATCATATATTTTTTCTTCCCACCTTCATGATACTTTCAAGTAATGAGCAGTGCACCAATCAAACTTGGATGCCCAAGTTTCGTTCTCCTAGGTTGAAGCATTCGTTTGCAGGAACAGTTTGAATTTTTAGGTTTCACTCTGTTTTGTCCTATATTGACAGATGCAGTTTGAACTCTAAATCAAACACGGTTTGTGCTAGCTTCTTGAAACTTGACAAAATACTGTAGTTCTATGTTCTCTCTCTAAGGTTTGTTTCCTCTTGATGTAGCCTAATGCAGGGATTGGCGAATAACACTTTTATTGAAATGGGTTGCCAAACTTCCCAAAACTAGAGTCTTCTGAAATCTCAACATATATTTTTTTATCCAATCTTCATGATACTTTCGAGTAATGATCAGTACACCAATCCCACTTGGATGCTCAAGTTTCCTTCTCCTACGTTGAAGCATTCGTTTGCAGTAACAGTTTGAATTTTTCGGTTTCATTCTGCTTTCTCCTATATTGACAAATGTAGTTCAAACTCTAAATCATACACGGTTTGGGCTAGCTTCTTGAAACTTGACACAATAAAGTAGTTCTACATTCTATCCCTAAGGTTTGTTTCCTCTTGATGTAGCCTTCAGCACAGACTGGCGAATAACACTTTCAATGAAAGGCGTTGTTAGGCTGCCAAAAAACTAGAGTCTCCTGAAATCTCAACACATATTTTTTTCCGACCTTAATGATACTTTCAAGTAATGAGCAGTACACCAATCAAACTTGGATGCCCAAGTTTCGTTCTCCTAGGTTGATGCATTCGTTTGCAGTAACAGTTTGAATTTCTAGGTTTCACTCTGTTTTCTCCTATATTGACAGATGCAGCTAGAACTCTAAATCAAACACGGTTTGTGCTAGCTTCTTGAAACTTGACAGAATAAAGTAGTTCTACGTTCTATCTCTAAGGTTTGTTTCCTCTTGATGTAGCCTAATGCAGGGACCTTCGAATAACACTTATATTGAAAGGGGTTGCCAAACTTTCAAAAAACTAGAGTCTCCTTAAATCTCAACATATATTTTTTCATCCAATCTTCATGATACATTCAAGTAATGATCAGTACACCATTCCCACTTGGATGCCCAAGTTTTGTTCTTCTAGGTTGAAGCATTCGTTTGCAGGAACAGTTTGAATTTTTAGGTTTCACTCTGTTTTCTCCTATATTGACAGATGCAGTTAGAACTTTAAATCAAACACGGTTTGTGCTAGCTACTTGAAACATGACACAATAAAGTAGTTTCACGTTCTATCCTAAGGTTTGTTTCCTCTTGATGTACCCCTAAGCAGAGACTGGCGAATAACACATTCAATGAAAGGCGTTGTTAGGCTGCCAAAAAACTACAGTCTCCTGAAATCGCATCATATATTTTTTCTTCCGACCTTCATGATACTTTCAAGTAATGAGCAGTGCACCAATCAAACTTGGATTCCCAAGTTTCGTTCTCCTAGGTTGAAGCATTCGTTTGCAGGAACAGTTTGAATTTTTAGGTTTCACTCTGTTTTGTCCTATATTGACAGATGCAGTTCGAACCCTAAATCAAACACGGTTTGTGCTAGCTTCTTGAAACTTGACAAAATACTGTAGTTCTACGTTCTATCTCTAAGGTTTGTTTCCTCTTGATGTAGCCTAATGCAGGGACTGGCGAATAACACTTTTATTGAAATGGGTTGCCAAACTTCACAAAACTAGAGTCTTCTGAAATCTCAACATATATTTTTTTATCCAATCTTCATGATACTTTCGAGTAATGATCAGTATACCAATCCCACTTGGATGCTCAAGTTTCCTTCTCCTACGTTGAAGCATTCGTTTGCAGTAACAGTTTGAATTTTTAGGTTTCATTCTGCTTTCTCCTATATTGACAAATGTAGTTCAAACTCTAAATCATACACGGTTTTGGCTAGCTTCTTGAAACTTGACACAATAAAGTAGTTCTACATTCTATCCCTAAGGTTTGTTTCCTCTTGATGTAGCCTTCAGCAAAGACTGACGAATAACACTTTCAATGAAAGGCGTTGTTAGGCTGCCAAAAAACTAGAGTCTCCTGAAATCTCAACACATATTTTTTTCCGACCTTAATGATACTTTCAAGTAATGAGCAGTACACCAATCAAACTTGGATGCACAAGTTTCGTTCTCCTAGGTTGATGCATTCGTTTGCAATAACAGTTTGAATATCTAGGTTTCACTCTGTTTTCTCCTATATTGACAGATGCAGCTAGAACTCTAAATCAAACACGGTTTGTGCTAGCTTCTTGAAACTTGACACAATAAAGTAGTTCTACGTTCTATGTCTAAGGTTTGTTTCCTCTTGATGTAGCCTAATGCAGGGACTGGCGAATAACACTTATATTGAAAGGGGTTGCCAAACTTTCAAAAAACTAGAGTCTCCTGAAATCTCAACATATATTTTTTCATCCAATCTTCATGTTACATTCAAGTAATGATCAGTACACCATTCCCACTTGGATGCCCATGTTTTGTTCTTCTAGGTTGAAGCATTCGTTTGCAGGAACAGTTTGAATTTTTAGGTTTCACTCTGTTTTCTCCTATATTGACAGATGCAGTTAGAACTTTAAATCAAACACGGTTTGTGCTAGCTACTTGAAACATGACACAATAAAGTAGTTCTACGTTCTATCCTAAGGTTTGTTTCCTCTTGATGTACCCCTAAGCAGAGACTGGCGAATAACACATTCAATGAAAGGCGTTGTTAGGCTGCCAAAAAACTACAGTCTCCTGAAATCACATCATATATTTTTTCTTCCGACCTTCATGATACTTTCAAGTAATGAGCAGTGCACCAATCAAACTTGGATTCCCAAGTTTCGTTCTCCTAGTTGAAGCATTCGTTTGCAGGAACAGTTTGAATTTTTAGGTTTCACTCTGTTTTGTCCTATATTGACAGATGCAGTTCGAACTCTAAATCAAACACGGTTTGTGCTAGCTTCTTGAAACTTGACAAAATACTGTAGTTCTACGTTCTATCTCTAAGGTTTGTTTCCTCTTGATGTAGCCTAATGCAGGGACTGGCGAATAACACTTTTATTGAAATGGGTTGCCAAACTTCACAAAACTAGAGTCTTCTGAAATCTCAACATATATTTTTTTATCCAATCTTCATGATACTTTCGAGTAATGATCAGTATACCAATCCCACTTGGATGCTCAAGTTTCCTTCTCCTACGTTGAAGCATTCGTTTGCAGTAACAGTTTGAATTTTTAGGTTTCATTCTGCTTTCTCCTATATTGACAAATGTAGTTCAAACTCTAAATCATACACGGTTTTGGCTAGCTTCTTGAAACTTGACACAATAAAGTAGTTCTACATTCTATCCCTAAGGTTTGTTTCCTCTTGATGTAGCCTTCAGCAAAGACTGACGAATAACACTTTCAATGAAAGGCGTTGTTAGGCTGCCAAAAAACTAGAGTCTCCTGAAATCTCAACACATATTTTTTTCCGACCTTAATGATACTTTCAAGTAATGAGCAGTACACCAATCAAACTTGGATGCCCAAGTTTCGTTCTCCTAGGTTGATGCATTCGTTTGCAGTAACAGTTTGAATTTCTAGGTTTCACTCTGTTTTCTCCTATATTGACAGATGCAGCTAGAACTCTAAATCAAACACGGTTTGTGCTAGCTTCTTGAAACTTGACAGAATAAAGTAGTTCTACGTTCTATCTCTAAGGTTTGTTTCCTCTTGATGTAGCCTAATGCAGGGACCTTCGAATAACACTTATATTGAAAGGGGTTGCCAAACTTTCAAAAAACTAGAGTCTCCTGAAATCTCAACATATATTTTTTCATCCAATCTTCATGATACATTCAAGTAATGATCAGTACACCATTCCCACTTGGATGCCCAAGTTTTGTTCTTCTAGGTTGAAGCATTCGTTTGCAGGAACAGTTTGAATTTTTAGGTTTCACTCTGTTTTCTCCTATATTGACAGATTGCAGTTAGAACTTTAAATCAAACACGGTTTGTGCTAGCTACTTGAAACATGACACAATAAAGTAGTTCTACGTCTATCCTAAGGTTTGTTTCCTCTTGATGTACCCCTAAGCAGAGACTGGCGAATAACACATTCAATGAAAGGCGTTGTTAGGCTGCCAAAAAACTACAGTCTCCTGAAATCGCATCATATATTTTTTCTTCCGACCTTCATGATACTTTCAAGTAATGAGCAGTGCACCAATCAAACTTGGATTCCCAAGTTTCGTTCTCCTAGGTTGAAGCATTCGTTTGCAGGAACAGTTTGAATTTTTAGGTTTCACTCTGTTTTGTCCTATATTGACAGATGCAGTTCGAACTCTAAATCAAACACGGTTTGTGCTAGCTTCTTGAAACTTGACAAAATACTGTAGTTCTACGTTCTATCTCTAAGGTTTGTTTCCTCTTGATGTAGCCTAATGCAGGGACTGGCGAATAACACTTTTATTGAAATGGGTTGCCAAACTTCCCAAAACTAGAGTCTTCTGAAATCTCAACATATAGTTTTTTTATCCAATCTTCATGATACTTTCGAGTAATGATCAGTACACCAATCCCACTTGGATGCTCAAGTTTCCTTCTCCTACGTTGAAGCATTCGTTTGCAGTAACAGTTTGAATTTTTAGGTTTCATTCTGCTTTCTCCTATATTGACAAATGTAGTTCAAACTCTAAATCATACACGGTTTGGGCTAGCTTCTTGAAACTTGACACAATAAAGTAGTTCTACATTCTATCCCTAAGGTTTGTTTCCTCTTGATGTAGCCTTCAGCACAGACTGGCGAATAACACTTTCAATGAAAGGCGTTGTTAGGCTGCCAAAAAACTAGAGTCTCCTGAAATCTCAACACATATTTTTTTCCGACCTAATGATACTTTCAAGTAATGAGCAGTACACCAATCAAACTTGGATGCCCAAGTTTCGTTCTCCTAGGTTGATGCATTCGTTTGCAGTAACAGTTTGAATTTCTAGGTTTCACTCTGTTTTCTCCTATATTGACAGATGCAGCTAGAACTCTAAATCAAACACGGTTTGTGCTAGCTTCTTGAAACTTGACACAATAAAGTAGTTCTACGTTCTATCTCTAAGGTTTGTTTCCTCTTGATGTAGCCTAATGCAGGGACTGGCGAATAACACTTATATTGAAAGGGGTTGCCAAACTTTCAAAAAACTAGAGTCTCCTGAAATCTCAACATATATTTTTTCATCCAATCTTCATGATACATTCAAGTAATGATCAGTACACCATTCCCACTTGGATGCCCAAGTTTTGTTCTTCTAGGTTGAAGCATTCGTTTGCAGGAACAGTTTGAATTTTTAGGTTTCACTCTGTTTTCTCCTATATTGACAGATGCAGTTAGAACTTTAAATCAAACACGGTTTGTGCTAGCTACTTGAAACATGACACAATAAAGTATTTCTACGTTCTATCCCTAAGGTTTGTTTCCTCTTGATGTAGCCTTAAGCAGAGACTGGCGAATAACACATTCAATGAAAGGCGTTGTTAGGCTGCCAAAAACTACCGTCTCCTGAAATCTCATCATATACTTTTCTTCCACCTTCATGATACTTTCAAGTATGAGCAGTCCACCAATCAAACTTGGATGCCCAAGTTTCGTTCTCCTAGGTGAAGCATTCGTTTGCAGGAACAGTTTGGATTTTTAGGTTTCACTCTGTTTTGTCCTATATTGACAGATGCAGTTTGAACTCTAAATCAAACACGGTTTGTGCTAGCTTCTTGAAACTTGACAAAATACTGTAGTTCTATGTTCTCTCTCTAAGGTTTGTTTCCTCTTGATGTAGCCTAATGCAGGGATTGGCGAATAACACTTTTATTGAAATGGGTTGCCAAACTTCCCAAAACTGAGTCTTCTGAAATCTCAACATATATTTTTTTTATCCAATCTTCATGATACTTTCGAGTAATGATCAGTACACCAATCCCACTTGGATGCTCAAGTTTCCTTCTCCTACGTTGAAGCATTCGTTTGCAGTAACAGTTTGAATTTTTCGGTTTCATTCTGCTTTCTCCCTATATTGACAAATGTAGTTCAAACTCTAAATCATACACGGTTTTGGGCTAGCTTCTTGAAACTTGACACAATAAAGTAGTTCTACATTCTATCCCTAAGGTTTGTTTCCTCTTGATGTAGCCTTCAGCACAGACTGGCGAATAACACTTTCAATGAAAGGCGTTGTTAGGCTGCCAAAAACTAGAGTCTCCTGAAATCTCAACACATATTTTTTTCCGACCTTAATGATACTTTCAAGTAATGAGCAGTACACCAATCAAACTTGGATGCCCAAGTTTCGTTCTCTAGGTTGATGCATTCGTTTGCAGTAACAGTTTGAATTTCTAGGTTTCACTCTGTTTTCTCCTATATTGACAGATGCAGCTAGAACTCTAAATCAAACACGGTTTGTGCTAGCTTCTTGAAACTTGACAGAATAAAGTAGTTCTACGTTCTATCTCTAAGGTTTGTTTCCTCTTGATGTAGCCTAATGCAGGGACCTTCGAATAACACTTATATTGAAAGGGTTGCCAAACTTTCAAAAAACTAGAGTCTCCTGAAATCTCAACATATATTTTTTCATCCAATCTTCATGATACATTCAAGTAATGATCAGTACACCATTCCCACTTGGATGCCCCAAGTTTTGTTCTTCTAGGTTGAAGCATTCGTTTGCAGGAACAGTTTGAATTTTAGGTTTCACTCTGTTTTCTCCTATATTGACAGATGCAGTTAGAACTTTAAATCAAACACGGTTTGTGCTAGCTACTTGAAACATGACACAATAAAGTAGTTCTACGTTCTATCCTAAGGTTTGTTTCCTCTTGATGTACCCCTAAGCAGAGACTGGCGAATAACACATTCAATGAAAGGCGTTGTTAGGCTGCCAAAAAACTACAGTCTCCTGAAATCGCATCATATATTTTTTCTTCCGACCTTCATGATACTTTCAAGTAATGAGCAGTGCACCAATCAAACTTGGATTCCCAAGTTTCGTTCTCCTAGGTTGAAGCATTCGTTTGCAGGAACAGTTTGAATTTTTAGGTTTCACTCTGTTTTGTCCTATATTGACAGATGCAGTTCGAACTCTAAATCAAACACGGTTTGTGCTAGCTTCTTGAAACTTGACAAAATACTGTAGTTCTACGTTCTGTCTCTAAGGTTTGTTTCCTCTTGATTGAGCCTAATGCAGGGACTGGCGAATAACACTTTTATTGAAATGGGTTGCCAAACTTCACAAAACTAGAGTCTTCTGAAATCTCAACATATATTTTTTTATCCAATCTTCATGATACTTTCGAGTAATGATCAGTATACCACATCCCACTTGGATGCTCAAGTTTCCTTCTCCTACGTTGAAGCATTCGTTTGCAGTAACAGTTTGAATTTTTAGGTTTCATTCTGCTTTCTCCTATATTGACAAATGTAGTTCAAACTCTAAATCATACACGGTTTTGGCTAGCTTCTTGAAACTTGACAAAATAAAGTAGTTCTACATTCTATCCCTAAGGTTTGTTCCTCTTGATGTAGCCTTCAGCAAAGACTGACGAATAACACTTTCAATGAAAGGCTTTGTTAGGCTGCCAAAAAACTAGAGTCTCCTGAAATCTCAACACATATTTTTTTCCGACCTTAATGATACTTTCAAGTAATGAGCAGTACACCAATCAAACTTGGATGCCCAAGTTTCGTTCTCCCTAGGTTGATGCATTCGTTTGCAGTAACAGTTTGAATTTCTAGGTTTCACTCTGTTTTCTCCTATATTGACAGATGCAGCTAGAACTCTAAATCAAACACGGTTTGTGCTAGCTTCTTGAAACTTGACAGAATAAAGTAGTTCTACGTTCTATCTCTAAGGTTTGTTTCCTCTTGATGTAGCCTAATGCAGGGACCTTCGAATAACACTTATATTGAAAGGGGTTGCCAAACTTTCAAAAAACTAGAGTCTCCTGAAATCTCAACATATATTTTTTCATCCAATCTTCATGATACATTCAAGTAATGATCAGTACACCATTCCCACTTGGATGCCCAAGTTTTGTTCTTCTAGGTTGAAGCATTCGTTTGCAGGAACAGTTTGGAATTTTTAGGTTTCACTCTGTTTTCTCCTATATTGACAGATGCAGTTAGAACTTTAAATCAAACACGGTTGTGCTAGCTACTTGAAACATGACACAATAAAGTAGTTCTACGTTCTATCCTAAGGTTTGTTTCCTCTTGATGTACCCCTAAGCAGAGACTGGCGAATAACACATTCAATGAAAGGCGTTGTTAGGCTGCCAAAAAACTACAGTCTCCTGAAATCGCATCATATATTTTTTCTTCCGACCTTCATGATACTTTCAAGTAATGAGCAGTGCACCAATCAAACTTGGATTCCCAAGTTTCGTTCTCCTAGGTTGAAGCATTCGTTTGCAGGAACAGTATGAATTTTAGGTTTCACTCTGTTTGTCCTATATTGACAGATGCAGTTCGAACTCTAAATCAAACACGGTTTGTGCTAGCTTCTTGAAACTTGACAAAATACTGTAGTTCTACGTTCTGTCTCTAAGGTTTGTTTCCTCTTGATGTAGCCTAATGCAGGGACTGGCGAATAACACTTTTATTGAAATGGGTTGCCAAACTTCACAAAACTAGAGTCTTCTGAAATCTCAACATATATTTTTTATCCAATCTTCATGATACTTTCGAGTAATGATCAGTATACCAATCCCACTTGGATGCTCAAGTTTCCTTCTCCTACGTTGAAGCATTCGTTTGCAGTAACAGTTTGAATTTTTAGGTTTCATTCTGCTTTTCTCCTATATTGACAAATGTAGTTCAAACTCTAAATCATACACGGTTGGCTAGCTTCTTGAAACTTGACAAAATAAAGTAGTTCTACATTCTATCCCTAAGGTTTGTTTCCTCTTGATGTAGCCTTCAGCAAAGACTGAGCAATAACACTTTCAATGAAAGGGCTTGTTAGGCTGCCAAAAAACTAGAGTCTCCTGAAATCTCAACTCATATTTTTTTCCGACCTTAATGATACTTTCAAGTAATGAGCAGTACACCAATCAAACTTGGATGCCCAAGTTTCG
>NW_027516836.1:0-52502 GCF_048772815.1 Callospermophilus lateralis
CATAGATAGATGTGTTTGGAATTCTAAGTCAAACACGGTTTGTGCTAGCTCCTTGAAACTTGACCAAATGAAGTAGTTCTAAGTTCCATCTCTATGGTTTGTTTCCTCTTGAAGTACCCCATGCAGAGACTGGCGAAAAACACTTTCGTTTGAAAGGGGTTGCCAAGCTTCCAAAAAACTACTAGTTTGCTGAAATCTCAGCAAACCTTTTTTCACCAAATCTTGATGATACTTGGTGGTAATGATCAGTTCACTAATCCCACCTGGCTGCCCAATTTTTATTTTTCTAGGTTGAAGCATTCGTTTCCAGTAACAGTTTGAATTTTTAGGTTTCACTCTATTTTCTGCTATATAGATAGATGTGTTTGAAACTCTAAATCAAACACGGTTTGTGCTAGCTCCGTGAAACTTGACCAAATGAAGTAGTTCTAAGTTCTATCTCTATGGTTTGTTTCCTCTTGAAGTACCCCATGCAGAGACTGGCGAAAAACACTTTCGTTTGAAAGGGGTTGCCAAGCTTCCAAAAAACTACTAGTTTGATGAAATCTCAGCAAACATTTTTTCACCAAATCTTGATGATACTTGGTGGTAATGATCAGTTCACTAATCCCACTTGGCTGCCCAACTTTCACTCTTCTAGGTTCAAGCGTTCGTTTCCAGTAACACTTTGAATTTTTAGGTTTCACTCTGTTTTCTGCTATATAGATAGATGTGTTTGAAACTCTAAATCAAACACGGTTTGTGCTAGCTCCTTGAAACTTGACCAAATGAAGTAGTTCTAAGTTCTATCTCTATGGTTTGTTTCCTCTTGAAGTACCCCATGCAGAGACTGGCGAAAAACACTTTCGTTTGAAAGGGTTTGCCAATCTTCCAAAAAACTACTAGTTTGCTGAAATCTCAGCAAATATTTTTTCACCAAATCTTGATGATACTTGGTGGTAATGATCAGTTCACTAATCTCACTTGGCTGCCCAACTTTCCCTCTTCTAGGTTCAAGCGTTCGTTTCCAGTAACACTTTGAATTTTTAGGTTTCACTCTGTTTTCTGCTATATAGATAGATGTGTTTGAAACTCTAAATCAAACACGGTTTGTGCTAGCTCTTTGAAACTTGACCAAATGAAGTAGTTCTAAGTTCTATCTCTATGGTTTGTTTCCTCTTGAAGTACCCCATGCAGAAACTGGTGAAAAACACTTTCGTTTGAAAAGGGTTGAAAAGCTTCCAAAAAATTACTAGTTTGCCGAAATCTCAGCAAACATTTTTTCACATAATCTTGATGATACTTGGTGGTAATGATCAGTTCACTAATCCCACTTGGCTGCCCAACTTTCACTCTTCTAGGTTCAAGCATTCGTTTCCAGTAACACTTTGAATTTTTAGGTTTCACTCTGTTTTCTGCTATATAGATAGATGTGTTTGAAACTCTAAATCAAACATGGTTTGTGCTAGCTCCGTGAACCTTGACCAAATGAAGTAGTTCTAAGTTCTCTCTCTATGGTTTGTGTCCTCTTGAAGTACCCCATGCAGAGACTGGCGAAAACACTTTCGTTTGAAAGGGGTGGCCAAGCTTCCAAAAAACTACAAGTTTGCTGAAATCACAGCAAAACTTTTTTCACCAAATCTTAATGATACTTGGTGGTAATGATCAGTTCACTAATCCCACTTGGCTGCCCAACTTTCACTCTTCTAGGTTCAAGCATTCGTTTCCAGTAACACTTTGAATTTTTAGGTTTCACTCTGTTTTCTGCTATATAGATAGATGTGTTTGAAACTCTAAATCAAACACGGTTTGTGCTAGCTCCTTGAAACTTGACCAAATGAAGTAGTTCTAAGTTCTATCTCTATGGTTTGTTTCTTCTTGAAGTACCCCATGCAGAGACTGGTGAAAAACACTTTCGTTTGAAAGGGGTTGCCAAGCTTCCAAAAAACTACTAGTTTGCTGAAATCTCAGCAAACATTTTTTCACATAATCTTGATGATACTTGGTGGTAATGATCAGTTCACTAATCCCACTTGGTTGCCCAACTTTCACTCTTCTAGGTTCAAGCGTTCGTTTCCAGTAACACTTTGAATTTTTAGGTTTCACTGGGTTTTCTGCTATATAGATGGATGTGTTTAAAACTCTAAATCAAACACGATTTGTGCTAGCTCCTTGAAATTTGACCAAATGGAGTAGTTCTAAGTTCTATCTCTATGGTTTGTTTCCTCTTGAAGTACCCCATGCAGAGACTGGCGAAAAACACTTTCGTTTGAAAGGGGTTGCCAAGCTTCCAAAAAACTACTAGTTTGCTGAAATCTCAGCAAACATTTTTTCACCAAATCTTGATGATACTTGGTGGTAATGATCAGTTCACTAATCCCACTTGGCGTCCCAATTTTTATTCTTCTAGGTTGAAGCATTCGTTTCCAGTAACAGTTTGAATTTTTAGGTTTCACTCTGTTTTCTCATACATAGATAGCTGTGTTTGGAATTCTAAATCAAACACGGTTTGTGCTAGCTCCTTGAAACTTGACCAAATGAAGTAGTTCTAAGTTCTATCCCTATGGTTTGTTTCCTCTTATAGTACCCCATGCAGAGACTGGCGAAAAACACTTTCGTTTGAAAGGGGTTGCCAAGCTTCCAAAAACCTACTAGTTTGCTGAAATCTCAGCAAACATTTTTTCACCAAAACTTGATGATACTTGGTGGTAATGATCATTTCACTAATCCCACTTGGATGCCCAACTTTCACTCTTCTAGGTTCAAGCGTTCGTTTCCAGTAACACTTTGAATTTTTAGGTTTCACTCTGTTTTCTGCTATATAGATAGATGTGTTTGAAACTCTAAATCAAACACGGTTTGTGCTAGCTCCTTGAAACTTGACCGAATGAAGTAGTTCTAAGTTCTATCTCTATGGTTTGTTTCCTCTTGAAGTACCCCATGCAGAGACTGGCGAAAAACACTTTCGTTTGAAAGGGGTGGCCAAGCTTCCAAAAAACTACTAGTTTGCTGAAATCACAGCAAAACTTTTTTCACCAAATCTTAATGATACTTGGTGGTAATGATCAGTTCACTAATCCCACTTGGCTGCCCAACTTTCACACTTCTAGGTTCAAGCGTTCGTTTCCAGTAACACTTTGAATTTTTAGGTTTCACTCTGTTTTCTGCTATATAGATAGATGTGTTTGAAACTCTAAATCAAACATGGTTTGTGCTAGCTCCGTGAAACTTGACCAAATGAAGTAGTTCTAAGTTCTCTCTCTATGGTTTGTTTCCTCTTGAAGTACCCCATGCAGAGACTGGCGAAAAACACTTTCATTTGAAAGGGGTTGCCAAGCTTCCAAAAAACTATTAGTGTGCTGAAATCTCAGCAAACATTTTTTCACCAAATTTGATGATACTTGGTGGTAATGATCAGTTCACTACTCCCACTTGGCTGCCCAATTTTTATTCTTCTAGGTTGAAGCATTCGTTTCCAGTAACCCTTTAAATTTTTAGGTTTCACTCTGTTTTCTCCTACATAGATAGCTGTGTTTGGAATTCTAAATCAAATATGGTTTGTGCTAGCTCCTTGAATCCTGACCAAATGAAGTAGTTCTAAGTTCTATCTCTTTGGTTTTTTTCCTCTTGAAGTACCCCATGCAGAGACTGGCGAAAAACACTTTCGTTTGAAAGGGGTTGCCAAGCTTCCAAAAAACTACTAGTTGCTGAAATCTCAGCAAACATTTTTTCACCAAAACTTGATGATACTTGGTGGTAATGATCATTTCACTAATCCCACTTGGCTGCCCAACTTTCACTCTTCTAGGTTCAAGCGTTCGTTTCCAGTAACACTTTTGAATTTTTAGGTTTCACTCTGTTTTCTGCTATATAGATAGATGTGTTTGAAACTCTAAATCAAACACGGTTTGTGCTAGCTCCTTGAAACTTGATCAAATGAAGTAGTTCTAAGTTCTATCTCTATGGTTTGTTTCCTCTTGAAGTACCCCATGCAGAGACTGGCGAAAAACACTTTCGTTTGAAAGGGGTGGCCAAGCTTCCAAAAAACTACTAGTTTGCTGAAATCTCAGCAAACATTTTTTCACCAAAACTTGATGATACTTGGTGGTAATGATCAGTTCACTAAGCCCACTTGGCTGCCCAATTTTTACTCTTCTAGGTTCAAGCGTTCGTTTCCAGTAACACTTTGAATTTTTAGGTTTCACTCTGTTTTCTGCTATATAGATAGATGTGTTTGAAACTCTAAATCAAACACGGTTTGTGCTAGCTCCTTGAAACTTTACCAAATGAAGTAGTTCTATGTTCCATCTCTATGGTTTGTTTCCTCTTGAAGTACACCATGCAGAGACTGGCGAAAAACACTTTCGTTTGAAAGGGGTGGCCAAGCTTCCAAAAATCTACTAGTTTGCTGAAATCACAGCAAAACTTTTTTCACCAAATCTTAATGATACTTGGTGGTAATGATCAGTTCACTAATCCCACTTGGCTACACAATTTTTATTCTTCTAGGTTGAAGCATTCGTTTCCGGTAACACTTTGAATTTTTAGGTTTCACTCTGTTTTCTGCTATATAGATAGATGTGTTTGAAACTCTAAATCAAACACGGTTTCTGCTAGCTCCTTGAAATTTGACCAATTGAAGTAATTCTAAGTTCTATCTCTATGGTTTGTTTCCTCTTGAAGTACCCCATGCAGAGACTGGTGAAAAACACTTTCGTTTGAAAGGGGTTGCCAAGCTTCCAAAAAACTACTTGTTTGATGAAATCTCAGCAAACATTTTTTCACCAAATCTTGATGATACTTGGTGGTAATGATCAGTTCACTAAGCCCACTTGGCTGCCCAACTTTCACTCTTCTAGGTTCAAGCGTTCGTTTCCATTAACACTTTGAATTTTTAGGTTTCACTCTGTTTTCTGCTATATAGATAGATGTGTTTGAAACTCTAAATCAAACACGGTTTGTGCTAGCTCCTTGAAACTTGACCGAATGAAGTAGTTCTAAGTTCTATCTCTATGGTTTGTTTCCTCTTGAAGTACCCCATGCAGAGACTGGCGAAAAACACTTTCGTTTGAAAGGGGTGGCCAAGCTTCCAAAAAACTACTAGTTTGCTGAAATCACAGCAAAACTTTTTTCACCAAATCTTAATGATACTTGGTGGTAATGATCAGTTCACTAATCCCACTTGGCTGCCCAACTTTCACACTTCTAGGTTCAAGCGTTCGTTTCCAGTAACACTTTGAATTTTTAGGTTTCACTCTGTTTTCTGCTATATAGATAGATGTGTTTGAAACTCTAAATCAAACATGGTTTGTGCTAGCTCCGTGAAACTTGACCAAATGAAGTAGTTCTAAGTTCTCTCTCTATGGTTTGTTTCCTCTTGAAGTACCCCATGCAGAGACTGGCGAAAAACACTTTCATTTGAAAGGGGTTGCCAAGCTTCCAAAAAACTATTAGTGTGCTGAAATCTCAGCAAACATTTTTTCACCAAATCTTGATGATACTTGGTGGTAATGATCAGTTCACTACTCCCACTTGGCTGCCCAATTTTTATTCTTCTAGGTTGAAGCATTCGTTTCCAGTAACCCTTTAAATTTTTAGGTTTCACTCTGTTTTCTCCTACATAGATAGCTGTGTTTGGAATTCTAAATCAAATATGGTTTGTGCTAGCTCCTTGAATCCTGACCAAATGAAGTAGTTCTAAGTTCTATCTCTTTGGTTTTTTTCCTCTTGAAGTACCCCATGCAGAGACTGGCGAAAAACACTTTCGTTTGAAAGGGGTTGCCAAGCTTCCAAAAAACTACTAGTTTGCTGAAATCTCAGCAAACATTTTTTCACCAAAACTTGATGATACTTGGTGGTAATGATCATTTCACTAATCCCACTTGGCTGCCCAACTTTCACTCTTCTAGGTTCAAGCGTTCGTTTCCAGTAACACTTTGAATTTTTAGGTTTCACTCTGTTTTCTGCTATATAGATAGATGTGTTTGAAACTCTAAATCAAACACGGTTTGTGCTAGCTCCTTGAAACTTGATCAAATGAAGTAGTTCTAAGTTCTATCTCTATGGTTTGTTTCCTCTTGAAGTACCCCATGCAGAGACTGGCGAAAAACACTTTCGTTTGAAAGGGGTGGCCAAGCTTCCAAAAAACTACTAGTTTGCTGAAATCTCAGCAAACATTTTTTCACCAAAACTTGATGATACTTGGTGGTAATGATCAGTTCACTAAGCCCACTTGGCTGCCCAATTTTTACTCTTCTAGGTTCAAGCGTTCGTTTCCAGTAACACTTTGAATTTTTAGGTTTCACTCTGTTTTCTGCTATATAGATAGATGTGTTTGAAACTCTAAATCAAACACGGTTTGTGCTAGCTCCTTGAAACTTTACCAAATGAAGTAGTTCTATGTTCCATCTCTATGGTTTGTTTCCTCTTGAAGTACACCATGCAGAGACTGGCGAAAAACACTTTCGTTTGAAAGGGGTGGCCAAGCTTCCAAAAATCTACTAGTTTGCTGAAATCACAGCAAAACTTTTTTCACCAAATCTTAATGATACTTGGTGGTAATGATCAGTTCACTAATCCCACTTGGCTACACAATTTTTATTCTTCTAGGTTGAAGCATTCGTTTCCAGTAACACTTTGAATTTTTAGGTTTCACTCTGTTTTCTGCTATATAGATAGATGTGTTTGAAACTCTAAATCAAACACGGTTTGTGCTAGCTCCTTGAAATTTGACCAATTGAAGTAATTCTAAGTTCTATCTCTATGGTTTGTTTCCTCTTGAAGTACCCCATGCAGAGACTGGTGAAAAACACTTTCGTTTGAAAGGGGTTGCCAAGCTTCCAAAAAACTACTAGTTTGATGAAATCTCAGCAAACATTTTTTCACCAAATCTTGATGATACTTGGTGGTAATGATCAGTTCACTAAGCCCACTTGGCTGCCCAACTTTCACTCTTCTAGGTTCAAGCGTTCGTTTCCAGTAACACTTTGAATTTTTAGGTTTCACTCTGTTTTCTGCTATATAGATAGATGTGTTTGAAACTCTAAATCAAACACGGTTTGTGCTAGCTCCTTGAAACTTGACCAAATGAAGTAGTTCTAAGTTCTATCTCTATGGTTTGTTTCTTCTTGAAGTACCCCATGCAGAGACTGGTGAAAAACACTTTCGTTTGAAAGGGGTTGCCAAGCTTCCAAAAAACTACTAGTTTGCTGAAATCTCAGCAAACATTTTTTCACATAATCTTGATGATACTTGGTGGTAATGATCAGTTCACTAATCCCACTTGGCTGCCCAACTTTCACTCTTCTAGGTTCAAGCGTTCGTTTCCAGTAACACTTTGAATTTTTAGGTTTCACTCTGTTTTCTGCTATATAGATAGATGTGTTTGAAACTCTAAATCAAACACGATTTGTGCTAGCTCCTTGAAATTTGACCAAATGAAGTAGTTCTAAGTTCTATCTCTATGGTTTGTTTCCTCTTGAAGTACCCCATGCAGAGACTGGCGAAAAACACTTTCGTTTGAAAGGGGTTGCCAAGCTTCCAAAAAACTACTAGTTTGCTGAAATCTCAGCAAACATTTTCTCATAAAAATCTTGATGATACTTGGTGGTAATGATCAGTTCACTAATCCCACTTGGCGGCCCAATTTTTATTTTTCTAGGTTGAAGCATTCGTTTCCAGTAACAGTTTGAATTTTTAGGTTTCACTCTGTTTTCTCATACATAGATAGCTGTGTTTGGAATTCTAAATCAAACACGGTTTGTGCTAGCTCCTTGAAACTTGACCAAATGAAGTAGTTCTAAGTTCTATCTCTATGGTTTGTTTCCTCTTATAGTACCCCATGCAGAGACTGGCGAAAAACACTTTCGTTTGAAAGGGGTTGCCAAGCTTCCAAAAAACTACTAGTTTGCTGAAATCTCAGCAAATATTTTTTCACCAAATCTTGATGATACTTGGTGGTAATGATCAGTTCACTAAGCCCACTTGGCTGCCCAATTTTTACTCTTCTAGGTTCAAGCGTTCGTTTCCAGTAACAGTTTGAATTTTTAGGTTTCACTCTGTTTTCTGCTTTATAGATAGATGTGTTTGAAACTCTAAATCAAACACGGTTTGTGCTAGCTCCTTGAAACTTTACCAAATGAAGTAGTTCTATGTTCCATCTCTATGGTTTGTTTCCTCTTGAAGTACACCATGCAGAGACTGGCGAAAAACACTTTCATTTTGAAAGGGGTTGCCAGCTTCCCAAAAACTACTAGTTTGTTGAAATCTCAGCAAACATTTTTTCACCAAATCTTGATGATACTTGGTGGTAATGATCAGTTCACTAATCTCACTTGGCTGCCCAACTTTCACTCTTCTAGGTTCAAGAGTTCGTTTCCATTAACACTTTGAATTTTTAGGTTTCACTCTGTTTTCTGCTATATAGATAGATGTGTTTGAAACTCTAAATCAAACACGGTGTGTGCTAGCTCCTTGTAACTTTGCCAAATGAAGTAGTTCTATGTTCCATCTCTATGGTTTGTTTCCTCTTGAAGTACCCCATGCAGAGACTGGCGAAAAACACTTTCGTTTGAAAGGGGTTGCCAAGCTTCCAAAAAACTACTAGTTTGCTGAAATCTCAGCAAACCTTTTGTCACCAAATATTGATGATGCTTGGTGGTAATGATCAGTTCACTAATCCAACTTGGCTACCCAATTTTTATTCTTCTAGGTTGAAGCATTCGTTTCCAGTAACACTTTGAACTTGTAGGTTTCACTCTGTTTTCTGCTATATAGATAGATGTGTTTGAAACTCTAAATCAAACACGGTTTGTGCTAGCTCCTTGAAACTTGACCAAATGAAGTAGTTCTAAGTTCTATCTCTATGGTTTGTTTCCTCTTGAAGTACCCCATGCAGAGACTGGCGAAAAACACTTTCGTTTGAAAGGGTTGCCAAGCATCCAAAAAACTACTAGTTTGATGAAATCTCAGCAAACATTTTTTCACCAAATCTTGATGATACTTGGTGGTAATGATCAGTTCACTAATCCCACTTGGCTGCCCAACTTTCACTCTTCTAGGTTCAAGCGTTCGTTTCCAGTAACACTTTGAATTTTTAGGTTTCACTCTGTTTTCTGCTATATAGATAGTTGTGTTTGAAACTCTAAATCAAACACGGTTTGTGCTAGCTCCTTGAAACTTGACCAAATGAAGTAGTTCTAAGTTCTATCTCTATGGTTTGTTTCCTCTTGAAGTACCCCATGCAGAGACTGGCGAAAAACACTTTCCTTTGAAAGGGGTTGCCAAGCTTCCAAAAAACTACTAGTTTGCTGAAATCTCAGCAAACATTTTTTCACCAAATCTTGATGATATTTGGTGGTAATGATCAGTTCACTAATCTCACTTGGCTGCCCAACTTTCACTCTTCTAGGTTCAAGCGTTCGTTTCCAGTAACACTTTGAATTTTTAGGTTTCACTCTGTTTTCTGCTATATAGATAGATGTGTTTGAAACTCTAAATCAAACACGGTTTGTGCTAGCTCCGTGAAACTTGACAAAATGAAGTAGTCCTAAGTTCTATCTCTATGGTTTCTTTCCTCTTGAAGTACCCCATGCAGAGACTGGCGAAAAACACTTTCGTTTGAAAGGGGTTGCCAAGCATCCAAAAAAATACTAGTTTGCTGAAATCTCAGCAAACATTTTTTCACCAAATCTTGATGATACTTGGTGGTAATGATCAGTTCACTAATCCCACTTGGCTGCCCAATTTTTATTCTTCTAGGTTGAAGCATTCGTTTCCAGTAACACTTTGTATTTTTAGGTTTCACTCTGTTTTCTCCTACATAGATAGCTGTGTTTGGAATTCTAAATCAAACATGGTTTGTGCTCGCTCCTTGAAACTTGACCAAATGAAGTAGTTCTAAGTTCTATCTCTTTTGTTTTTTTCCTCTTGAAGTACCCCATGCAGAGACTGGCGAAAAACACTTTCGTTTGAAAGGGATTGCCAAGCTTCCAAAAAACTACTAGTTTGCTGAAATCTCAGCAAACATTTTTTCACCAAAACTTGATGATACTTGGTGGTAATGATCATTTCACTAATCCCACTTGGCTGCCCAACTTTCACGCTTCTAGGTTCAAGCGTTCGTTTCCAGTAACACTTTGAATTTTTAGGTTTCACTCTGTTTTCTGCTATACAGATAGATGTGTTTGAAACTCTAAATCAAACACGGTTTGTGCTAGCTCCTTGAAACTTGACCAAATGAAGTAGTTCTAAGTTCTATCTCTATGGTTTGTTTTCTCTTGAAGTACCCCATGCAGAGACTGGCGAAAAACACTTTCGTTTGAAAGGGGTGGCCAAGCTTCCAAAAAACTACTAGTTTGCTGAAATCTCAGCAAACATTTTTTCACCAAATCTTGATGATACTTGGTGGTAATGATCAGCTCACTAAGCCCACTTGGCTGCCCAATTTTTACTCTTCTAGGTTCAAGCGTTCGTTTCCAGTAACACTTTGAATTTTTAGGTTTCACTCTGTTTTCTGCTAAATAGATAGATGTGTTTGAAACTCTAAATCAAACACGGTTTGTGCTAGCTCCTTGAAACTTTACCAAATGAAGTAGTTCTATGTTCCATCTCTACGGTTTGTTTCCTCTTGAAGTACACCATGCAGAGACTGGCGAAAAACACTTTCGTTTGAAAGGGGTGGCCAAGCTTCCAAAAAACTACTAGTTTGCTGAAATCTCAGCAAAACTTTTTTCACCAAATCTTAATGATACTTGGTGGTAATGATCAGTTCACTAATCCCACTTGGCTACCCAATTTTTATTCTTCTAGGTTGAAGCATTCGTTTCCAGTAACACTTTGAATTTTTAGGTTTCACTCTGTTTTCTGCTATATAGATAGATGTGTTTGAAACTCTAAATCAAACACGGTTTGTGCTAGCTCCTTGATATTTGACCAAATGAAGTAGTTCTAAGTTCTATCTCTATGGTTTGTTTCCTCTTGAAGTACCCCATGCAGAGACTGGCGAAAAACACTTTTTTTTGAAAGGGGTGGCCAAGCTTCCAAAAAACTACTAGTTTGCTGAAATCTCAGCAAACATTTTTTCACCAAATCTTGATGATACTTGGTGGTAATGATCAGTTCACTAATCTCACTTGGCTGCCCAACTTTCACTCTTCTAGGTTCAATCGTTCGTTTCCAGTAACACTTTGAATTTTTAGGTTTCACTCTGTTTTCTGCTATATAGATAGATGTGTTTGAAACTCTAAATCAAACACGGTTTGTGCTAGCTCCTTGAAACTTGACCAAATGAAGTAGTTCTAAGTTCTATCTCTATGGTTTGTTTCCTCTTGAAGTACCCCATGCAGAGACTGGCGAAAAACACTTTCGTTTGAAAGGGGTTGCCAAGCTTCCAAAAAACTACTAGTTTGCTGAAATCTCAGCAAACATTTTTTCAGCAAATCTTGATGATACTTGGTGGTAATGATCAGTTCACTAAGCCCACTTGGCTGCCCAACTTTCACTCTTCTAGGTTCAAGCGTTCGTTTCCAGTAACACTTTGAATTTTTAGGTTTCACTCTGTTTTCTGCTATATAGATAGATGTGTTTGAAACTCTAAATCAAACACGGTTTGTGCTAGCCCCTTGAAACTTGACCAAATGAAGTACTTCTAAGTTCTATCTCTATGGTTTGTTTCCTCTTGAAGTACCCCATGCAGAGACTGGCGAAAAACACTTTCGTTTGAAAGGGGTTGCCAAGCTTCCAAAAAACTACTAGTTTGCTGAAATCTCAGCAAACATTTTTTCACCAAATCTTGATGATACTTGGTGGTAATGATCAGTTCACTAATCTCACTTGGCTGCCCAACTTTCACTCTTCTAGGTTCAAGCGTTCCTTTCCAGTAACACTTTGAATTTTTAGGTTTCACTCTGTTTTCTGCTATATAGATAGATGTGTTTGAAACTCTAAATCAAACACGGTTTGTGCTAGCTCTGTGAAACTTGACCAAATGAAGTAGTTCTAAGTTCTATCTCTAGGTTTGTTTCCTCTTGAAGTGCCCCATGCAGAGACTGGCGAAAAACACTTTCGTTTGAAAGGGGTTGCCAAGCTTCCAAAAAACTACTAGTTTGCTGAAATCTCAGCAAACATTTTTTCACCAAATCTTGATGATACTTGGTGGTAATGATCAGTTCACTAATCTCACTTGGCTGCCCAACATTCACTCTTCTAGGTTCAAGCGTTCGTTTCCAGTAACACTTTGAATTTTTAGGTTTCACTCTGTTTTCTGCTATATAGATAGATGTGTTTGAAACTCTAAATCAAACACGGTTTGTGCTAGCTCCTTGAAACTTGACAAAATGAAGTAGTTCTAAGTTCTATCTCTATGGTTTGTTTCCTCTTGAAGTACCCCATGCAGAGACTGGCGAAAAACACTTTCGTTTGAAAGGGGTTGCCAAGCTTCCAAAAAACTACTAGTTTGCTGAAATCTCAGCAAACATTTTTTCACCAAATCTTGATGATACTTGGTGGTAATGATCAGTTCACTAATCCCACTTGGCTGCCCAATTTTTATTCTTCTAGGTTGAGGCATTCGTTTCCAGTAACAGTTTGAATTTTTAGGTTTCACTCTGTTTTCTCCTACATAGATAGTTGTGTTTGGAATTCTAAATCAAACACGGTTTGTGCTAGCTCCTTGAAAGTTGACCAAATGAAGTAGTTCTGAGTTCTATCTCTATGGTTTGTTTCCTCTTGAAGTACCCCATGCAGAGACTGGCGAAAAACACTTTCGTTTGAAAGGGGTTGCCAAGCTTCCCAAAAACTACTAGTTTGTTGAAATCTCAGCAAACATTTTTTCACCAAATCTTGATGATACTTGGTGGTAATGATCAGTTCACTAATCTCACTTGGCTACCCAATTTTTATTCTTCTAGGTTGAAGCATTCGTTTCAAGTAAAACTTTGAACTTTTAGGTTTCACTCTGTTTTCTGCTATATAGAGAGATGTGTTTGAAACTCTAAATCAAACACGGTTTGTGCTACCTCCTTGAAACTTGACCAAATGAAGTAGTTCTAAGTTCTATCTCTATGGTTTGTTTCCTCTTGAAGTACCCCATGCAGAGACTGGCGAAAAACACTTTCGTTTGAAAGGGGTTGCCAAGCTTCCCAAAAACTACTAGTTTGTTGAAATCTCAGCAAACATTTTTTCACCAAATCTTGATGATACTTGGTGGTAATGATCAGTTCACTAATCTCACTTGGCTGCCCAACTTTCACTCTTCTAGGTTCAAGAGTTCGTTTCCATTAACACTTTGAATTTTTAGGTTTCACTCTGTTTTCTGCTATATAGATAGATGTGTTTGAAACTCTAAATCAAACACGGTGTGTGCTAGCTCCTTGTAACTTTGCCAAATGAAGTAGTTCTATGTTCCATCTCTATGGTTTGTTTCCTCTTGAAGTACCCCATGCAGAGACTGGCGAAAAACACTTTCGTTTGAAAGGGGTTGCCAAGCTTCCAAAAAACTACTAGTTTGCTGAAATCTCAGCAAACCTTTTGTCACCAAATATTGATGATGCTTGGTGGTAATGATCAGTTCACTAATCCCACTTGGCTACCCAATTTTTATTCTTCTAGGTTGAAGCATTCGTTTCCAGTAACACTTTGAACTTGTAGGTTTCACTCTGTTTTCTGCTATATAGATAGATGTGTTTGAAACTCTAAATCAAACACGGTTTGTGCTAGCTCCTTGAAACTTGACCAAATGAAGTAGTTCTAAGTTCTATCTCTATGGTTTGTTTCCTCTTGAAGTACCCCATGCAGAGACTGGCGAAAAACACTTTCGTTTGAAAGGGGTTGCCAAGCTTCCAAAAAACTACTAGTTTGATGAAATCTCAGCAAACATTTTTTCACCAAATCTTGATGATACTTGGTGGTAATGATCAGTTCACTAATCCCACTTGGCTGCCCAACTTTCACTCTTCTAGGTTCAAGCGTTCGTTTCCAGTAACACTTTGAATTTTTAGTTTTCACTCTGTTTTCTGCTATATAGATAGTTGTGTTTGAAACTCTAAATCAAACACGGTTTGTGCTAGCTCCTTGAAACTTGACCAAATGAAGTAGTTCTAAGTTCTCTCTCTATGGTTTGTTTCCTCTTGAAGTACCCCATGCAGAGACTGGCGAAAAACACTTTCGTTTGAAAGGGGTTGCCAAGCTTCCAAAAAACTACTAGTTTGCTGAAATCTCAGCAAACATTTTTTCACCAATTCTTGATGATATTTGGTGGTAATGATCAGTTCACTAATCTCACTTGGCTGCCCAACTTTCACTCTTCTAGGTTCAAGCGTTCGTTTCCAGTAACACTTTGAATTTTTAGGTTTCACTCTGTTTTCTGCTATATAGATAGATGTGTTTGAAACTCTAAATCAAACACGGTTTGTGCTAGCTCCGTGAAACTTGACAAAATGAAGTAGTCCTAAGTTCTATCTCTATGGTTTCTTTCCTCTTGAAGTACCCCATGCAGAGACTGGCGAGAAACACTTTCGTTTGAAAGGGGTTGCCAAGCATCCAAAAAAATACTAGTTTGCTGAAATCTCAGCAAACATTTTTTCACCAAATCTTGATGATACTTGGTGGTAATGATCAGTTCACTAATCCCACTTGGCTGCCCAATTTTTATTCTTCTAGGTTGAAGCATTCGTTTCCAGTAACACTTTGAATTTTTAGGTTTCACTCTGTTTTCTCCTACATAGATAGCTGTGTTTGGAATTCTAAATCAAACATGGTTTGTGCTCGCTCCTTGAAACTTGACCAAATGAAGTAGTTCTAAGTTCTATCTCTTTGGTTTTTTTCCTCTTGAAGTACCCCATGCAGAGACTGGCGAAAAACACTTTCGTTTGAAAGGGGTTGCCAAGCTTCCAAAAAACTACTAGTTTGCTGAAATCTCAGCAAACATTTTTTCACCAAAACTTGATGATACTTGGTGGTAATGATCATTTCACTAATCCCACTTGGCTGCCCAACTTTCACGCTTCTAGGTTCAAGCGTTCGTTTCCAGTAACACTTTGAATTTTTAGGTTTCACTCTGTTTTCTGCTATACAGATAGATGTGTTTGAAACTCTAAATCAAACACGGTTTGTGCTAGCTCCTTGAAACTTGACCAAATGAAGTAGTTCTAAGTTCTATCTCTATGGTTTGTTTTCTCTTGAAGTACCCCATGCAGAGACTGGCGAAAAACACTTTCGTTTGAAAGGGGTGGCCAAGCTTCCAAAAAACCACTAGTTTGCTGAAATCTCAGCAAACATTTTTTCACCAAATCTTGATGATACTTGGTGGTAATGATCAGCTCACTAAGCCCACTTGGCTGCCCAATTTTTACTCTTCTAGGTTCAAGCGTTCGTTTCCAGTAACACTTTGAATTTTTAGGTTTCACTCTGTTTTCTGCTAAATAGATAGATGTGTTTGAAACTCTAAATCAAACACGGTTTGTGCTAGCTCCTTGAAACTTTACCAAATGAAGTAGTTCTATGTTCCATCTCTACGGTTTGTTTCCTCTTGAAGTACACCATGCAGAGACTGGCGAAAAACACTTTCGTTTGAAAGGGGTGGCCAAGCTTCCAAAAAACTACTAGTTTGCTGAAATCTCAGCAAAACTTTTTTCACCAAAACTTAATGATACTTGGTGGTAATGATCAGTTCACTAATCCCACTTGGCTACCCAATTTTTATTCTTCTAGGTTGAAGCATTCGTTTCCAGTAACACTTTGAATTTTTAGGTTTCACTCTGTTTTCTGCTATATAGATAGATGTGTTTGAAACTCTAAATCAAACACGGTTTGTGCTAGCTCCTTGATATTTGACCAAATGAAGTAGTTCTAAGTTCTATCTCTATGGTTTGTTTCCTCTTGAAGTACCCCATGCAGAGACTGGCGAAAAACACTTTTGTTTGAAAGGGGTGGCCAAGCTTCCAAAAAACTACTAGTTTGCTGAAATCTCAGCAAACATTTTTTCACCAAATCTTGATGATACTTGGTGGTAATGATCAGTTCACTAATCTCACTTGGCTGCCCAACTTTCACTCTTCTAGGTTCAATCGTTCGTTTCCAGTAACACTTTGAATTTTTAGGTTTCACTCTGTTTTCTGCTATATAGATAGATGTGTTTGAAACTCTAAATCAAACACGGTTTGTGCTAGCTCCTTGAAACTTGACCAAATGAAGTAGTTCTAAGTTCTATCTCTATGGTTTGTTTCCTCTTGAAGTACCCCATGCAGAGACTGGCGAAAAACACTTTCGTTTGAAAGGGGTTGCCAAGCTTCCAAAAAACTACTAGTTTGATGAAATCTCAGCAAACATTTTTTCAGCAAATCTTGATGATACTTGGTGGTAATGATCTGTTCACTAAGCCCACTTGGCTGCCCAACTTTCACTCTTCTAGGTTCAAGCGTTCGTTTCCAGTAACACTTTGAATTTTTAGGTTTCACTCTGTTTTCTGCTATATAGATAGATGTGTTTGAAACTCTAAATCAAACACGGTTTGTGCTAGCCCCTTGAAACTTGACCAAATGAAGTACTTCTAAGTTCTATCTCTATGGTTTGTTTCCTCTTGAAGTACCCCATGCAGAGACTGGCGAAAAACACTTTCGTTTGAAAGGGGTTGCCAAGCTTCCAAAAAACTACTAGTTTGCTGAAATCTCAGCAAACATTTTTTCACCAAATCTTGATGATACTTGGTGGTAATGATCAGTTCACTAATCTCACTTGGCTGCCCAACTTTCACTCTTCTAGGTTCAAGCGTTCCTTTCCAGTAACACTTTGAATTTTTAGGTCTCACTCTGTTTTCTGCTATATAGATAGATGTGTTTGAAACTCTAAATCAAACACGGTTTGTGCTAGCTCTGTGAAACTTGACCAAATGAAGTAGTTCTAAGTTCTATCTCTAGGTTTGTTTCCTCTTGAAGTGCCCCATGCAGAGACTGGCGAAAAACACTTTCGTTTGAAAGGGGTTGCCAAGCTTCCAAAAAACTACTAGTTTGCTGAAATCTCAGCAAACATTTTTTCACCAAATCTTGATGATACTTGGTGGTAATGATCAGTTCACTAATCTCACTTGGCTGCCCAACATTCACTCTTCTAGGTTCAAGCGTTCGTTTCCAGTAACACTTTGAATTTTTAGGTTTCACTCTGTTTTCTGCTATATAGATAGATGTGTTGAAACTCTAAATCAAACACGGTTTGTGCTAGCTCCTTGAAACTTGACAAAATGAAGTAGTTCTAAGTTCTATCTCTATGGTTTGTTTCCTCTTGAAGTACCCCATGCAGAGACTGGCGAAAAACACTTTCGTTTGAAAGGGGTTGCCAAGCTTCCAAAAAACTACTAGTTTGCTGAAATCTCAGCAAACATTTTTTCACCAAATCTTGATGATACTTGGTGGTAATGATCAGTTCACTAATCCCACTTGGCTGCCCAATTTTTATTCTTCTAGGTTGAGGCATTCGTTTCCAGTAACAGTTTGAATTTTTAGGTTTCACTCTGTTTTCTCCTACATAGATAGTTGTGTTTGGAATTCTAAATCAAACACGGTTTGTGCTAGCTCCTTGAAACTTGACCAAATGAAGTAGTTCTGAGTTCTATCTCTATGGTTTGTTTCCTCTTGAAGTACCCCATGCAGAGACTGGCGAAAAACACTTTCGTTTGAAAGGGGTTGCCAAGCTTCCCAAAAACTACTAGTTTGTTGAAATCTCAGCAAACATTTTTTCACCAAATCTTGATGATACTTGGTGGTAATGATCAGTTCACTAATCTCACTTGGCTACCCAATTTTTATTCTTCTAGGTTGAAGCATTCGTTTCAAGTAACACTTTGAACTTTTAGGTTTCACTCTGTTTTCTGCTATATAGAGAGATGTGTTTGAAACTCTAAATCAAACACGGTTTGTGCTACCTCCTTGAAACTTGACCAAATGAAGTAGTTCTAAGTTCTATCTCTATGGTTTGTTTCCTCTTGAAGTACCCCATGCAGAGACTGGCGAAAAACACTTTCGTTTGAAAGGGATTGCCAAGCTTCCCAAAAACTACTAGTTTGTTGAAATCTCAGCAAACATTTTTTCACCAAATCTTGATGATACTTGGTGGTAATGATCAGTTCACTAATCTCACTTGGCTGCCCAACTTTCACTCTTCTAGGTTCAAGAGTTCGTTTCCATTAACACTTTGAATTTTTAGGTTTCACTCTGTTTTCTGCTATATAGATAGATGTGTTTGAAACTCTAAATCAAACACGGTGTGTGCTAGCTCCTTGTAACTTTGCCAAATGAAGTAGTTCTATGTTCCATCTCTATGGTTTGTTTCCTCTTGAAGTACCCCATGCAGAGACTGGCGAAAAACACTTTCGTTTGAAAGGGGTTGCCAAGCTTCCAAAAAACTACTAGTTTGCTGAAATCTCAGCAAACCTTTTGTCACCAAATATTGATGATGCTTGGTGGTAATGATCAGTTCACTAATCCAACTTGGCTACCCAATTTTTATTCTTCTAGGTTGAAGCATTCGTTTCCAGTAACACTTTGAACTTGTAGGTTTCACTCTGTTTTCTGCTATATAGATAGATGTGTTTGAAACTCTAAATCAAACACGGTTTGTGCTAGCTCCTTGAAACTTGACCAAATGAAGTAGTTCTAAGTTCTATCTCTATGGTTTGTTTCCTCTTGAAGTACCCCATGCAGAGACTGGCGAAAAACACTTTCATTTGAAAGGGGTTGACAAACTTCCAAAAAAATACTAGTTTGCTGAAATCTCAGCAAAACTTTTTTCACCAAATCTTGATGATACTTGGTGGTGATGATCAGTTCACTAATCTCACTTCGCTGCCCAACTTTCACTCTTCTAGGTTCAAGCGTTCGTTTCCAGTAACACTTTGAATTTTTAGGTTTCACTCTGTTTTCTGCTATATAGATAGATGTGTTTGAAACTCTAAATCAAACACGGTTTGTGCTAGCTCCTTGAAACTTGACAAAATGAAGTAGTTCTAAGTTCTATCTCTAGGTTTGTTTCCTCTTGAAGTGCCCCATGCAGAGACTGGCGAAAAACACTTTCGTTTGAAAGGGGTTGCCAAGCTTCCAAAAAACTACTAGTTTGCTGAAATCTCAGCAAACATTTTTTCACCAAATCTTGATGATACTTGGTGGTAATGATCAGTTCACTAATCTCACTTGGCTGCCCAACATTCACTCTTCTAGGTTCAAGCGTTCGTTTCCAGTAACACTTTGAATTTTTAGGTTTCACTCTGTTTTCTGCTATATAGATAGATGTGTTTGAAACTCTAAATCAAACACGGTTTGTGCTAGCTCCTTGAAACTTGACAAAATGAAGTAGTTCTAAGTTCTATCTCTATGGTTTGTTTCCTCTTGAAGTACCCCATGCAGAGACTGGCGAAAAACACTTTCGTTTGAAAGGGGTTGCCAAGCTTCCAAAAAACTACCTGTTTGCTGAAATCTCAGCAAACATTTTTTCACCAAATCTTGATGATACTTGGTGGTAATGATCAGTTCACTAATCCCACTTGGCTGCCCAATTTTTATTCTTCTAGGTTGAGGCATTCGTTTCCAGTAACAGTTTGAATTTTTAGGTTTCACTCTGTTTTCTCCTACATAGATAGTTGTGTTTGGAATTCTAAATCAAACACGGTTTGTGCTAGCTCCTTGAAACTTGAGCAAATGAAGTAGTTCTGAGTTCTATCTCTATGGTTTGTTTCCTCTTGAAGTACCCCATGCAGAGACTGGCGAAAAACACTTTCGTTTGAAAGGGGTTGCCAAGCTTCCCAAAAACTACTAGTTTGTTGAAATCTCAGCAAACATTTTTTCACCAAATCTTGATGATACTTGGTGGTAATGATCAGTTCACTAATCTCACTTGGCTACCCAATTTTTATTCTTCTAGGTTGAAGCATTCGTTTCAAGTAACACTTTGAACTTTTAGGTTTCACTCTGTTTTCTGCTATATAGAGAGATATGTTTGAAACTCTAAATCAAACACGGTTTGTGCTACCTCCTTGAAACTTGACCAAATGAAGTAGTTCTAAGTTCTATCTCTATGGTTTGTTTCCTCTTGAAGTACCCCATGCAGAGACTGGCGAAAAACACTTTCGTTTGAAAGGGGTTGCCAAGCTTCCAAAAAACTACTAGTTTGTTGAAATCTCAGCAAACATTTTTTCACCAAATCTTGATGATACTTGGTGGTAATGATCAGTTCACTAATCTCACTTGGCTGCCCAACTTTCACTCTTCTAGGTTCAAGAGTTCGTTTCCATTAACACTTTGAATTTTTAGGTTTCACTGTGTTTTCTGCTATATAGATAGATGTGTTTGAAACTCTAAATCAAACACGGTGTGTGCTAGCTCCTTGTAACTTTGCCAAATGAAGAAGTTCTATGTTCCATCTCTATGGTTTGTTTCCTCTTGAAGTACCCCATGCAGAGACTGGCGAAAAACACTTTCGTTTGAAAGGGGTTGCCAAGCTTCCAAAAAACTACTAGTTTGCTGAAATCTCAGCAAACCTTTTGTCACCAAATATTGATGATGCTTGGTGGTAATGATCAGTTCACTAATCCAACTTGGCTACCCAATTTTTATTCTTCTAGGTTGAAGCATTCGTTTCCAGTAACACTTTGAACCTGTAGGTTTCACTCTGTTTTCTGCTATATAGATAGATGTGTTTGAAACTCTAAATCAAACACGGTTTGTGCTAGCTCCTTGAAACTTGACCAAATGAAGTAGTTCTAAGTTCTATCTCTATGGTTTGTTTCCTCTTGAAGTACCCCATGCAGAGACTGGCGAAAAACACTTTCATTTGAAAGGGGTTGACAAACTTCCAAAAAAATACTAGTTTGCTGAAATCTCAGCAAAACTTTTTTCACCAAATCTTGTTGATACTTGGTGGTGATGATCAGTTCACTAATCTCACTTCGCTGCCCAACTTTCACTCTTCTAGGTTCAAGCGTTCGTTTCCAGTAACACTTTGAATTTTTAGGTTTCACTCTGTTTTCTGCTATATAGATAGATGTGTTGAAACTCTAAATCAAACACGGTTTGTGCTAGCTCCTTGAAACTTGACCAAATGAAGTAGTTCTAAGTTCTATCTCTATGGTTTGTTTCCTCTTGAAGTACCCCATGCAGAGACTGGCGAAAAACACTTTTGTTTGAAAGGGGTTGCCAAGCTTCCAAAAAACTACTAGTTTGCTGAAATCTCAGCAAACATTTTTTCACCAAATCTTGATGATACTTGGTGGTAATGATCAGTTCACTAATCCCACTTGGCTGCCCAATTTTTATTCTTCTAGGTTGAGGCATTCGTTTCCAGTAACAGTTTGAATTTTTATGTTTCACTCTGTTTTCTCCTACATACATAGCTGTGTTTGGAATTCTAAATCAAACACGGTTTGTGCTAGCTCCTTGAAACTTGACCAAATGAAGTAGTTCTGAGTTCTATCTCTATGGTTTGTTTCCTCTTGAAGTACCCCATGCAGAGACTGGCGAAAAACACTTTCGTTTGAAAGGGGTTGCCAAGCTTCCAAAAAACTACTAGTTTGCTGAAATCTCAGCAAACCTTTTTTCACCAAATCTTGATGATACTTGGTGGTAATGATCAGTTAACTAATCTCACTTGGCTGCCCAACATTCATTCTTCTAGGTTCAAGCGTTCGTTTCCAGTAACACTTTGAATTTTTAGGTTTCACTCTGTTTTCTGCTATATAGATAGATGTGTTTGAAACTCTAAATAAAACACGGTTTGTGCTAGCTCCGTGAAACTTGACAAAATGAAGTACTTCTAAGTTCTCTCTCTATGGTTTGTTTCCTCTTGAAGTACCCCATGCAGAGACTGGCGAAAAACACTTTCCTTTGAAAGGGGTTGCCAAGCTTCCCAAAAACTACTAGTTTGTTCAAATCTCAGCAAACATTTTTTCACCAAATCTTGATGATACTTGGTGGTAATGATCAGTTCACTAATCTCACTTGGCTACCCAATTTTTATTCTTCTAGGTTGAAGCATTCGTTTCAAGTAACACTTTGAACTTTTAGGTTTCACTCTGTTTTCTGCTATATAGATAGATGTGTTTGAAACTCTAAATCAAACACGGTTTGTGCTACCTCCTTGAAACTTGACCAAAAGAAGTAGTTCTAAGTTCTATCTCTATGGTTTGTTTCCTCTTGAAGTACCCCATGCAGAGACTGGCGAAAAACACTTTCGTTTGAAAGGGGTTGCCAAGCTTCCAAAAAACTACTAGTTTGCTGAAATCTCAGCAAACATTTTTTCACCAAATCTTGATGATACTTGGTGGTAATGATCAGTTCACTAATCTCACTTGGCTGCCCAACTTTCACTCTTCTAGGTTCAAGAGTTCGTATCCAGTAACACTTTGAATTTTTAGGTTTCACTCTGTTTTCTGCTATATAGATAGATGTGTTTGAAACTCTAAATCAAACACGGTTTGTGCTAGCTCCGTGAAACTTGACAAAATGAAGTAGTTCTAAGTTCTCTCTCTATGGTTTGTTTCCTCTTGAAGTACCCCATGCAGAGACTGGCGAAAAACACTTTCGTTTGAAAGGGGTTGCCAAGCTTCCCAAAAACTACTAGTTTGTTTAAATCTCAGCAAACATTTTTTCACCAAATCTTGATGATACTTGGTGGTAATGATCAGTTCACTAATCTCACTTGGCTGCCCAACTTTCACTCTTCTAGGTTCAAGAGTTCGTTTCCAGTAACACTTTGAATTTTTAGGTTTCACTCTGTTTTCTGCTATATAGATAGATGTGTTTGAAACTCTAAATCAAACACGGTTTGTGCTAGCTCCTTGTAACTTTGCCAAATGAAGTAGTTCTATGTTCCATCTCTATGGTTTGTTTCCTCTTGAAGTACCCCATGCAGAGACTGGCGAAAAACACTTTCGTTTGAAAGGGGTTGCCAAGCTTCCAAAAAACTACTAGTTTGCTGAAATCTCAGCAAACATTTTTTCACCAAATCTTGATGATACTTGGTGGTAATGATCAGTTCACTAATCCCACTTGGCTGCCCAATTTTTATTCTTCTAGGTTGAGGCATTCGTTTCCAGTAACAGTTTGAATTTTTATGTTTCACTCTGTTTTCTCCTACATACATAGCTGTGTTTGGAATTCTAAATCAAACACGGTTTGTGCTAGCTCCTTGAAACTTGACCAAATGAAGTAGTTCTGAGTTCTATCTCTATGGTTTGTTTCCTCTTGAAGTACCCCATGCAGAGACTGGCGAAAAACACTTTCGTTTGAAAGGGGTTGCCAAGCTTCCAAAAAACTACTAGTTTGCTGAAATCTCAGCAAACCTTTTTTCACCAAATCTTGATGATACTTGGTGGTAATGATCAGTTAACTAATCTCACTTGGCTGCCCAACATTCATTCTTCTAGGTTCAAGCGTTCGTTTCCAGTAACACTTTGAATTTTTAGGTTTCACTCTGTTTTCTGCTATATAGATAGATGTGTTTGAAACTCTAAATAAAACACGGTTTGTGCTAGCTCCGTGAAACTTGACCAAATGAAGTACTTCTAAGTTCTCTCTCTATGGTTTGTTTCCTCTTGAAGTACCCCATGCAGAGACTGGCGAAAAACACTTTCCTTTGAAAGGGGTTGCCAAGCTTCCCAAAAACTACTAGTTTGTTCAAATCTCAGCAAACATTTTTTCACCAAATCTTGATGATACTTGGTGGTAATGATCAGTTCACTAATCTCACTTGGCTACCCAATTTTTATTCTTCTAGGTTGAAGCATTCGTTTCAAGTAACACTTTGAACTTTTAGGTTTCACTCTGTTTTCTGCTATATAGATAGATGTGTTTGAAACTCTAAATCAAACACGGTTTGTGCTACCTCCTTGAAACTTGACCAAAAGAAGTAGTTCTAAGTTCTATCTCTATGGTTTGTTTCCTCTTGAAGTACCCCATGCAGAGACTGGCGAAAAACACTTTCGTTTGAAAGGGGTTGCCAAGCTTCCAAAAAACTACTAGTTTGCTGAAATCTCAGCAAACATTTTTTCACCAAATCTTGATGATACTTGGTGGTAATGATCAGTTCACTAATCTCACTTGGCTGCCCAACTTTCACTCTTCTAGGTTCAAGAGTTCGTATCCAGTAACACTTTGAATTTTTAGGTTTCACTCTGTTTTCTGCTATATAGATAGATGTGTTTGAAACTCTAAATCAAACACGGTTTGTGCTAGCTCCGTGAAACTTGACAAAATGAAGTAGTTCTAAGTTCTCTCTCTATGGTTTGTTTCCTCTTGAAGTACCCCATGCAGAGACTGGCGAAAAACACTTTCGTTTGAAAGGGGTTGCCAAGCTTCCCAAAAACTACTAGTTTGTTTAAATCTCAGCAAACATTTTTTCACCAAATCTTGATGATACTTGGTGGTAATGATCAGTTCACTAATCTCACTTGGCTGCCCAACTTTCACTCTTCTAGGTTCAAGAGTTCGTTTCCAGTAACACTTTGAATTTTTAGGTTTCACTCTGTTTTCTGCTATATAGATAGATGTGTTTGAAACTCTAAATCAAACACGGTTTGTGCTAGCTCCTTGTAACTTTGCCAAATGAAGTAGTTCTATGTTCCATCTCTATGGTTTGTTTCCTCTTGAAGTACCCCATGCAGAGACTGGCGAAAAACACTTTCGTTTGAAAGGGGTTGCCAAGCTTCCAAAAAACTACTAGTTTGCTGAAATCTCAGCAAACATTTTTTCACCAAATCTTGATGATACTTGGTGGTAATGATCAGTTCACTAATCCCACTTGGCTGCCCAATTTTTATTCTTCTAGGTTGAGGCATTCGTTTCCAGTAACAGTTTGAATTTTTATGTTTCACTCTGTTTTCTCCTACATACATAGCTGTGTTTGGAATTCTAAATCAAACACGGTTTGTGCTAGCTCCTTGAAACTTGACCAAATGAAGTAGTTCTGAGTTCTATCTCTATGGTTTGTTTCCTCTTGAAGTACCCCATGCAGAGACTGGCGAAAAACACTTTCGTTTGAAAGGGGTTGCCAAGCTTCCAAAAAACTACTAGTTTGCTGAAATCTCAGCAAACCTTTTTTCACCAAATCTTGATGATACTTGGTGGTAATGATCAGTTAACTAATCTCACTTGGCTGCCCAACATTCATTCTTCTAGGTTCAAGCGTTCGTTTCCAGTAACACTTTGAATTTTTAGGTTTCACTCTGTTTTCTGCTATATAGATAGATGTGTTTGAAACTCTAAATAAAACACGGTTTGTGCTAGCTCCGTGAAACTTGACAAAATGAAGTACTTCTAAGTTCTCTCTCTATGGTTTGTTTCCTCTTGAAGTACCCCATGCAGAGACTGGCGAAAAACACTTTCCTTTGAAAGGGGTTGCCAAGCTTCCCAAAAACTACTAGTTTGTTCAAATCTCAGCAAACATTTTTTCACCAAATCTTGATGATACTTGGTGGTAATGATCAGTTCACTAATCTCACTTGGCTACCCAATTTTTATTCTTCTAGGTTGAAGCATTCGTTTCAAGTAACACTTTGAACTTTTAGGTTTCACTCTGTTTTCTGCTATATAGATAGATGTGTTTGAAACTCTAAATCAAACACGGTTTGTGCTACCTCCTTGAAACTTGACCAAAAGAAGTAGTTCTAAGTTCTATCTCTATGGTTTGTTTCCTCTTGAAGTACCCCATGCAGAGACTGGCGAAAAACACTTTCGTTTGAAAGGGGTTGCCAAGCTTCCAAAAAACTACTAGTTTGCTGAAATCTCAGCAAACATTTTTTCACCAAATCTTGATGATACTTGGTGGTAATGATCAGTTCACTAATCTCACTTGGCTGCCCAACTTTCACTCTTCTAGGTTCAAGAGTTCGTATCCAGTAACACTTTGAATTTTTAGGTTTCACTCTGTTTTCTGCTATATAGATAGATGTGTTTGAAACTCTAAATCAAACACGGTTTGTGCTAGCTCCGTGAAACTTGACAAAATGAAGTAGTTCTAAGTTCTCTCTCTATGGTTTGTTTCCTCTTGAAGTACCCCATGCAGAGACTGGCGAAAAACACTTTCGTTTGAAAGGGGTTGCCAAGCTTCCCAAAAACTACTAGTTTGTTTAAATCTCAGCAAACATTTTTTCACCAAATCTTGATGATACTTGGTGGTAATGATCAGTTCACTAATCTCACTTGGCTGCCCAACTTTCACTCTTCTAGGTTCAAGAGTTCGTTTCCAGTAACACTTTGAATTTTTAGGTTTCACTCTGTTTTCTGCTATATAGATAGATGTGTTTGAAACTCTAAATCAAACACGGTTTGTGCTAGCTCCTTGTAACTTTGCCAAATGAAGTAGTTCTATGTTCCATCTCTATGGTTTGTTTCCTCTTGAAGTACCCCATGCAGAGACTGGCGAAAAACACTTTCGTTTGAAAGGGGTTGCCAAGCTTCCAAAAAACTACTAGTTTGCTGAAATCTCAGCAAACCTTTTTTCACCAAATCTTGATGATACTTGGTAGTAATGATCAGTTCACTAATCCCACTTGGCTACCCAATTTTTATTCTTCTAGGTTGAAGCATTCGTTTCCAGTAACACTTTGAACTTGTAGGTTTCACTCTGTTTTCTGCTATATAGATAGATGTGTTTGAAACTCTAAATCAAACACGGTTTGTGCTAGCTCCTTGAAACTTGACCAAATGAAGTAGTTCTAAGTTCTATCTCTATGGTTTGTTTCCTTTTGAAGTACCCCATGCAGAGACTGGCGAAAAACACTTTCCTTTGAAAGGGGTTGCCAAGCTTCCAAAAAACTACTAGTTTGCTGAAATCTCAGCAAACATTTTTTCACCAAATCTTGATGATATTTGGTGGTAATGATCAGTTCACTAATCTCACTTGGCTGCCCAACTTTCACTCTTCTAGGTTCAAGCGTTCGTTTCCAGTAACACTTTGAATTTTTAGGTTTCACTCTGTTTTCTGCTATATAGATAGATGTGTTTGAAACTCTAAATCAAACACGGTTTGTGCTAGCTCCGTGAAACTTGACAAAATGAAGTAGTCCTAAGTTCTATCTCTATGGTTTCTTTCCTCTTGAAGTACCCCATGCAGAGACTGGCGAAAAACACTTTCGTTTGAAAGGGGTTGCCAAGCATCCAAAAAAATACTAGTTTGCTGAAATCTCAGCAAACATTTTTTCACCAAATCTTGATGATACTTGGTGGTAATGATCAGTTCACTAATCCCACTTGGCGGCCCAATTTTTATTCTTCTAGGTTGAAGCATTCGTTTCCAGTAACACTTTGAATTTTTAGGTTTCACTCTGTTTTCTCCTACATAGATAGCTGTGTTTGGAATTCTAAATCAAACATGGTTTGTGCTCGCTCCTTGAAACTTGACCAAATGAAGTAGTTCTAAGTTCTATCTCTTTGGTTTTTTCCTCTTGAAGTACCCCATGCAGAGACTGGCGAAAAACACTTTCGTTTGAAAGGGGTTGCCAAGCTTCCAAAAAACTACTAGTTTGCTGAAATCTCAGCAAACATTTTTTCACCAAAACTTGATGATACTTGGTGGTAATGATCATTTCACTAATCCCACTTGGCTGCCCAACTTTCACGCTTCTAGGTTCAAGCGTTCGTTTCCAGTAACACTTTGAATTTTTAGGTTTCACTCTGTTTTCTGCTATATAGATAGATGTGTTTGAAACTCTAAATCAAACACGGTTTGTGCTAGCTCCTTGAAACTTGACCAAATGAAGTAGTTCTAAGTTCTATCTCTATGGTTTGTTTTCTCTTGAAGTACCCCATGCAGAGACTGGCGAAAAACACTTTCGTTTGAAAGGGGTGGCCAAGCTTCCAAAAAACTACTAGTTTGCTGAAATCTCAGCAAACATTTTTTCACGAAATCTTGATGATACTTGGTGGTAATGATCAGCTCACTAAGCCCACTTGGCTGCCCAATTTTTACTCTTCTAGGTTCAAGCGTTCGTTTCCAGTAACAGTTTGAATTTTTAGGTTTCACTCTGTTTTCTGCTAAATAGATAGATGTGTTTGAAACTCTAAATCAAACACGGTTTGTGCTAGCTCCTTGAAACTTTACCAAATGAAGTAGTTCTATGTTCCATCTCTACGGTTTGTTTCCTCTTGAAGTACACCATGCAGAGACTGGCGAAAAACACTTTCGTTTGAAAGGGGTGGCCAAGCTTCCAAAAAACTACTAGTTTGCTGAAATCTCAGCAAAACTTTTTTCACCAAATCTTAATGATACTTGGTGGTAATGATCAGTTCACTAATCCCACTTGGCTACCCAATTTTTATTCTTCTAGGTTGAAGCATTCGTTTCCAGTAACACTTTGAATTTTTAGGTTTCACTCTGTTTTCTGCTATATAGATAGATGTGTTTGAAACTCTAAATCAAACACGGTTTGTGCTAGCTCCTTGATATTTGACCAAATGAAGTAGTTCTAAGTTCTATCTCTATGGTTTGTTTCCTCTTGAAGTACCCCATGCAGAGACTGGCGAAAAACACTTTTGTTTGAAAGGGGTGGCCAAGCTTCCAAAAAACTACTAGTTTGCTGAAATCTCAGCAAACATTTTTTCACCAAATCTTGATGATACTTGGTGGTAATGATCAGTTCACTAATCTCACTTGGCTTCCCAACATTCACTCTTCTAGGTTCAAGCGTTCGTTTCCAGTAACACTTTGAATTTTTAGGTTTTACTCTGTTTTCTGCTATATAGATAGATGTGTTTGAAACTCTAAATCAAACACGGTTTGTGCTAGCTCCTTGAAACTTGACCAAATGAAGTAGTTCTAAGTTCTATCTCTATGGTTTGTTTCCTCTTGAAGTACCCCATGAAGAGACTGGCGAAAAACACTTTCGTTTGAAAGGGGTTGCCAAGCTTCCAAAAAACTACTAGTTTGCTGAAATCTCAGCAAACATTTTTTCACCAAATCTTGATGATTCTTGGTGGTAATGATCAGTTCACTAATCTCACTTGGCTGCCCAACATTCACTCTTCTAGGTTCAAGCGTTCGTTTCCAGTAACACTTTGAATTTTTAGGTTTCACTCTGTTTTCTGCTATATAGATAGATGTGTTTGAAACTCTAAATCAAACACGGTTTGTGCTAGCTCCATGAAACTTGACAAAATGAAGTAGTTCTAAGTTCTATCTCTATGGTTTGTTTCCTCTTGAAGTACCCCATGCAGAGACTGGCGAAAAACACTTTTGTTTGAAAGGGGTTGCCAAGCTTCCAAAAAACTACTAGTTTGCTGAAATCTCAGCAAACATTTTTTCACCAAATCTTGATGATACTTGGTGGTAATGATCAGTTCACTAATCCCACTTGGCTGCCCAATTTTTATTCTTCTAGGTTGAGGCATTCGTTTCCAGTAACAGTTTGAATTTTTAGGTTTCACTCTGTTTTCTCCTACATAGATAGCTGTGTTTGGAATTCTAAATCAAACACGGTTTGTTCTAGCTCCTTGAAACTTGACCAAATGAAGTAGTTCTGAGTTCTATCTCTATGGTTTGTTTCCTCTTGAAGTACCCCATGCAGAGACTGGCGAAAAACACTTTCGTTTGAAAGTGGTTGCCAAGCTTCCAAAAAACTACTAGTTTGCTGAAATCTCAGCAAACCTTTTTTCACCAAATCTTGATGATACTTGGTGGTAATGATCAGTTAACTAATCTCACTTGGCTGCCCAACATTCATTCTTCTAGGTTCAAGCGTTCGTTTCCAGTAACACTTTGAATTTTTAGGTTTCACTCTGTTTTCTGCTATATAGATAGATGTGTTTGAAACTCTAAATAAAACACGGTTTGTGCTAGCTCCGTGAAACTTGACAAAATGAAGTACTTCTAAGTTCTCTCTCTATGGTTTGTTTCCTCTTGAAGTACCCCATGCAGAGACTGGCGAAAAACACTTTCCTTTGAAAGGGGTTGCCAAGCTTCCCAAAAACTACTAGTTTGTTCAAATCTCAGCAAACATTTTTTCACCAAATCTTGATGATACTTGGTGGTAATGATCAGTTCATTAATCTCACTTGGCTACCCAATTTTTATTCTTCTAGGTTGAAGCATTCGTTTCAAGTAACACTTTGAACTTTTAGGTTTCACTCTGTTTTCTGCTATATAGATAGATGTGTTTGAAACTCTAAATCAAACACGGTTTGTGCTACCTCCTTGAAACTTGACCAAAAGAAGTAGTTCTAAGTTCTATCTCTATGGTTTGTTTCCTCTTGAAGTACCCCATGCAGAGACTGGCGAAAAACACTTTCGTTTGAAAGGGGTTGCCAAGCTTCCAAAAAACTACTAGTTTGCTGAAATCTCAGCAAACATTTTTTCACCAAATCTTGATGATACTTGGTGGTAATGATCAGTTCACTAATCTCACTTGGCTGCCCAACTTTCACTCTTCTAGGTTCAAGAGTTCGTATCCAGTAACACTTTGAATTTTTAGGTTTCACTCTGTTTTCTGCTATATAGATAGATGTGTTTGAAACTCTAAATCAAACACGGTTTGTGCTAGCTCCGTGAAACTTGACAAAATGAAGTAGTTCTAAGTTCTCTCTCTATGGTTTGTTTCCTCTTGAAGTACCCCATGCAGAGACTGGCGAAAAACACTTTCGTTTGAAAGGGGTTGCCAAGCTTCCCAAAAACTACTAGTTTGTTTAAATCTCAGCAAACATTTTTTCACCAAATCATGATGATACTTGGTGGTAATGATCAGTTCACTAATCTCACTTGGCTGCCCAACTTTCACTCTTCTAGGTTCAAGAGTTCGTTTCCAGTAACACTTTGAATTTTTAGGTTTCACTCTGTTTTCTGCTATATAGATAGATGTGTTTGAAACTCTAAATCAAACACGGTTTGTGCTAGCTCCTTGTAACTTTGCCAAATGAAGTAGTTCTATGTTCCATCTCTATGGTTTGTTTCCTCTTGAAGTACCCCATGCAGAGACTGGCGAAAAACACTTTCGTTTGAAAGGGGTTGCCAAGCTTCCAAAAAACTACTAGTTTGCTGAAATCTCAGCAAACCTTTTTTCACCAAATCTTGATGATACTTGGTAGTAATGATCAGTTCACTAATCCCACTTGGCTACCCAATTTTTATTCTTCTAGGTTGAAGCATTCGTTTCCAGTAACACTTTGAACTTGTAGGTTTCACTCTGTTTTCTGCTATATAGATAGATGTGTTTGAAACTCTAAATCAAACACGGTTTGTGCTAGCTCCTTGAAACTTGACCAAATGAAGTAGTTCTAAGTTCTATCTCTATGGTTTGTTTCCTCTTGAAGTACCCCATGCAGAGACTGGCGAAAAACACTTTCCTTTGAAAGGGGTTGCCAAGCTTCCAAAAAACTACTAGTTTGCTGAAATCTCAGCAAACATTTTTTCACCAAATCTTGATGATATTTGGTGGTAATGATCAGTTCACTAATCTCACTTGGCTGCCCAACTTTCACTCTTCTAGGTTCAAGCGTTCGTTTCCAGTAACACTTTGAATTTTTAGGTTTCACTCTGTTTTCTGCTATATAGATAGATGTGTTTGAAACTCTAAATCAAACACGGTTTGTGCTAGCTCCGTGAAACTTGACAAAATGAAGTAGTCCTAAGTTCTATCTCTATGGTTTCTTTCCTCTTGAAGTACCCCATGCAGAGACTGGCGAAAAACACTTTCGTTTGAAAGGGGTTGCCAAGCATCCAAAAAAATACTAGTTTGCTGAAATCTCAGCAAACATTTTTTCACCAAATCTTGATGATACTTGGTGGTAATGATCAGTTCACTAATCCCACTTGGCTGCCCAATTTTTATTCTTCTAGGTTGAAGCATTCGTTTCCAGTAACACTTTGAATTTTTAGGTTTCACTCTGTTTTCTCCTACATAGATAGCTGTGTTTGGAATTCTAAATCAAACATGGTTTGTGCTCGCTCCTTGAAACTTGACCAAATGAAGTAGTTCTAAGTTCTATCTCTTTGGTTTTTTTCCTCTTGAAGTACCCCATGCAGAGACTGGCGAAAAACACTTTCGTTTGAAAGGGATTGCCAAGCTTCCAAAAAACTACTAGTTTGCTGAAATCTCAGCAAACATTTTTTCACCAAAACTTGATGATACTTGGTGGTAATGATCATTTCACTAATCCCACTTGGCTGCCCAACTTTCACGCTTCTAGGTTCAAGCGTTCGTTTCCAGTAACACTTTGAATTTTTAGGTTTCACTCTGTTTTCTGCTATATAGATAGATGTGTTTGAAACTCTAAATCAAACACGGTTTGTGCTAGCTCCTTGAAACTTGACCAAATGAAGTAGTTCTAAGTTCTATCTCTATGGTTTGTTTTCTCTTGAAGTACCCCATGCAGAGACTGGCGAAAAACACTTTCGTTTGAAAGGGGTGGCCAAGCTTCCAAAAAACTACTAGTTTGCTGAAATCTCAGCAAACATTTTTTCACGAAATCTTGATGATACTTGGTGGTAATGATCAGCTCACTAAGCCCACTTGGCTGCCCAATTTTTACTCTTCTAGGTTCAAGCGTTCGTTTCCAGTAACACTTTGAATTTTTAGGTTTCACTCTGTTTTCTGCTAAATAGATAGATGTGTTTGAAACTCTAAATCAAACACGGTTTGTGCTAGCTCCTTGAAACTTTACCAAATGAAGTAGTTCTATGTTCCATCTCTACGGTTTGTTTCCTCTTGAAGTACACCATGCAGAGACTGGCGAAAAACACTTTCGTTTGAAAGGGGTGGCCAAGCTTCCAAAAAACTACTAGTTTGCTGAAATCTCAGCAAAACTTTTTTCACCAAATCTTAATGATACTTGGTGGTAATGATCAGTTCACTAATCCCACTTGGCTACCCAATTTTTATTCTTCTAGGTTGAAGCATTCGTTTCCAGTAACACTTTGAATTTTTAGGTTTCACTCTGTTTTCTGCTATATAGATAGATGTGTTTGAAACTCTAAATCAAACACGGTTTGTGCTAGCTCCTTGATATTTGACCAAATGAAGTAGTTCTAAGTTCTATCTCTATGGTTTGTTTCCTCTTGAAGTACCCCATGCAGAGACTGGCGAAAAACACTTTTGTTTGAAAGGGGTGGCCAAGCTTCCAAAAAACTACTAGTTTGCTGAAATCTCAGCAAACATTTTTTCACCAAATCTTGATGATACTTGGTGGTAATGATCAGTTCACTAATCTCACTTGGCTGCCCAACTTTCACTCTTCTAGGTTCAATCGTTCGTTTCCAGTAACACTTTGAATTTTTAGGTTTCACTCTGTTTTCTGCTATATAGATAGATGTGTTTGAAACTCTAAATCAAACACGGTTTGTGCTAGCTCCTTGAAACTTGACCAAATGAAGTAGTTCTAAGTTCTATCTCTATGGTTTGTTTCCTCTTGAAGTACCCCATGCAGAGACTGGCGAAAAACACTTTCGTTTGAAAGGGGTGGCCAAGCTTCCAAAAAACTACTAGTTTGATGAAATCTCAGCAAACATTTTTTCAGCAAATCTTGATGATACTTGGTGGTAATGATCAGTTCACTAAGCCCACTTGGCTGCCCAACTTTCACTCTTCTAGGTTCAAGCGTTCTTCCAGTAACACTTTGAATTTTTAGGTTTCACTCTGTTTTCTGCTATATAGATAGATGTGTTTGAAACTCTAAATCAAACACGGTTTGTGCTAGCCCCTTGAAACTTGACCAAATGAAGTACTTCTAAGTTCTATCTCTATGGTTTGTTTCCTCTTGAAGTACCCCATGCAGAGACTGGCGAAAAACACTTTCGTTTGAAAGGGGTTGCCAAGCTTCCAAAAAACTACTAGTTTGCTGAAATCTCAGCAAACATTTTTTCACCAAATCTTGATGATACTTGGTGGTAATGATCAGTTCACTAATCTCACTTGGCTGCCCAACTTTCACTCTTCTAGGTTCAAGCGTTCGTTTCCAGTAACACTTTGAATTTTTAGGTTTCACTCTGTTTTCTGCTATATAGATAGATGTGTTTGAAACTCTAAATCAAACACGGTTTGTGCTAGCTCCTTGAAACTTGACCAAATGAAGAAGTTCTAAGTTCTATCTCTATGGTTTGTTTCCTCTTGAAGTACCCCATGCAGAGACTGGCGAAAAACACTTTCGTTTGAAAGGGGTTGCCAAGCTTCCAAAAAACTACTAGTTTGCTGAAATCTCAGCAAACATTTTTTCACCAAATCTTGATGATACTTGGTGGTAATGATCAGTTCACTAATCCCACTTGGCTGCCCAATTTTTATTCTTCTAGGTTGAAGCATTCGTTTCCAGTAACACTTTGAATTTTTAGGTTTCACTCTGTTTTCTGCTATATAGATAGATGTGTTTGAAACTCTAAATCAAACACGGTTTGTGCTAGCTCCGTGAAACTTGACAAAATAAGTAGTTCTAAGTTCTATCTCTATGGTTTGTTTCCTCTTGAAGTACCCCATGCAGAGACTGGCGAAAAACACTTTCGTTTGAAAGGGGTTGCCAAGCTTCCAAAAAACTACTAGTTTGCTGAAATCTCAGCAAACATTTTTTCACCAAATCTTGATGATTCCTGGTGGTAATGATCAGTTCACTAATCCCAATTGGCTGCCCAATTTTTGTTCTTCTAGGTTGAAGCATTCGTTTCCAGTAACAGTATGAATTTTAGGATTCACTCTGTTTTCTCATATATAGATAGATGTGTTTGAAACTCTAAATCAAACACGGTTTGTGCTAGCTCCTTGAAACTTGACCAAATGAAGTAGTTCTAAATTCTATCTCTATGGTTTGTTTCCTCTTGAAGTACCCCATGCAGAGACTGGCGAAAAACACTTTCGTTTGAAAGGGGTTGCCAAGCTTCCAAAAAACTACTAGTTTGCTGAAATCTCAGCAAAAATTTTTTCACCAAATCTTGATGATACTTGGTGGTAATGATCAGTTCACTAATCCCACTTGACTGCCCAATTTTTATTTTTCTAGGTTGAAGCATTCGTTTCCAGTAACAGTTTGAATTTTTAGGTTTCACTCTGTTTTCTCATACATAGATAGCTGTGTTTGGAATTCTAAATCAAACATGGTTTGTGCTAGCTCCTTGAAACTTGACCAAATGAAGTAGTTCCAAGTTCTATCTCTATGGTTTGTTTCCTCTTGAAGTACCCCATGCAGAGACTGGCGAAAAACACTTTCGTTTGAAAGGGGTTGCCAATCTTCCAAAAAACTACTAGTTTGCTGAAATCTCAGCAAACCTTTTTTCACCAAAACTTGATGATACTTGGTGGTAATGATCATTTCACTAATCCCACTTGGCTGCCCAACTTTCACTCTTCTAGGTTCAAGCATTCGTTTCCACTAACACTTTGAATTTTTAGGTTTCACTCTGTTTTCTGCTATATAGATAGATGTGTTTGAAACTCTAAATCAAACACGGTTTGTGCTAGCTCCTTGAAACTTGACCAAATGAAGTAGTTCTAAGTTCTATCTCTATGGTTTGTTTCCTCTTGAAGTACCCCATGCAGAGACTGGTGAAAAACACTTTCGTTTGAAAGGGGTGGCCAAGCTTCCAAAAAACTACAAGTTTGCTGAAATCTCAGCAAACATTTTTTCACCAAATCTTGATGATACTTGGTGGTAATGATCAGTTTACTAAGCCCACTTGGCTGCCCAATTTTCACTCTTCTAGGTTCAAGCGTTCGTTTCCAGTAACACTTTGAATTTTTAGGTTTCACTCTGTTTTCTGCTATATAGATAGATGTGTTTGAAACTCTAAATCAAACACGGTTTGTGCTAGCTCCTTGAAACTTTACCAAATGAAGTAGTTCTATGTTCCATCTCTATGGTTTGTTTCCTCTTGAAGTACACCTTGCAGAGACTGGCGAAAAACACTTTCGTTTGAAATGGGTTGCCAAGCTTCCAAAAAACTACTAGTTTGCTGAAATCTCAGCAAACCTTTTTTCACCAAATCTTGATGATACTTGGTGGTAATGATCAGTTCACTAATCTCACTTGGCTGCCCAACTTTCACTCTTCTAGGTTCAAACGTTCGTTTCCAGTAACACTTTGAATTTTTAGGTTTCACTCTGTTTTCTGCTATATAGATAGATGTGTTTGAAACTCTAAATCAAACACGGTTTGTGCTAGCTCCTTCAAACTTGACCAAATGAAGTAGTTCTAAGTTCTATCTCTATGGTTTGTTTCCTCTTGAAGTACCCCATTCAGAGACTGGTGAAAAACACTTTCGTTCGAAAGGGGTTGCCAAGCTTCCAAAAAACTACTAGTTTGCTGAAATCTCAGCAAACCTTTTTCACCAAATCTTGATGATACTTGGTGGTAATGATCAGTTCACTAAGCCCACTTGGCTGCCCAATTTTCACTCTTCTAGGTTCAAGCGTTCGTTTCCAGTAACACTTTGAATTTTTAGGTTTCACTCTGTTTTCTGCTATATAGATAGATGTGTTTGAAACTCTAAATCAAACACGGTTTGTGCTAGCTCCTTGAAACTTTACCAAATGAAGTAGTTCTATGTTCCATCTCTATGGTTTGTTTCCTCTTGAAGTACACCATGCAGAGACTGGCGAAAAACACTTTCATTTTGAAAGGGGTGGCCAAGCTTCCAAAAAACTACTAGTTTGCTGAAATCTCAGCAAAACTTTTTTCACCAAATCTTAATGATACGTGGTGGTAATGATCAGTTCACTAATCCCACGTGGCTACCCAATTTTTATTCTTCTAGCTTGAAGCATTCGTTTCCAGTAACACTTTGAATTTTTAGGTTTCACTCTGTTTTCTGCTATATAGATAGATGTGTTTGAAACTCTAAATCAAACACGGTTTGTGCTAGCTCTGTGAAACTTGACCAAATGAAGTAGTTCTAAGTTCTATCTCTATGGTTTGTTTCCTCTTGAAGTACCCCATGCAGAGACTGGCGAAAAACACTTTCGTTTGAAAGGGGTTGCCAAGCTTCCAAAAACTACTAGTTTGATGAAATCTCAGCAAACATTTTTTCACCAAATCTTGATGATACTTGGTGGTAATGATCAGTTCACTAATCCCACTTGGCTGCCCAACTTTCACTCTTCTAGGTTCAAGCGTTCGTTTCCAGTAACACTTTGAATTTTTAGGTTTCACTCTGTTTTCTGCTATATAGATAGTTGTGTTTGAAACTCTAAATCAAACACGGTTTGTGCTAGCTCCTTGAAACTTGACCAAATGAAGTAGTTCTAAGTTCCATCTCTATGGTTTGTTTCCTCTTGAAGTACCCCATGCAGAGACTGGCGAAAAACACTTTCCTTTGAAAGGGGTTGCCAAGCTTCCAAAAAACTACTAGTTTGCTGAAATCTCAGCAAACCTTTTTTCACCAAATCTTGATGATATTTGGTGGTAATGATCAGTTCACTAATCTCACTTGGCTGCCCAACTTTCACTCTTCTAGGTTCAAGCGTTCGTTTCCAGTAACACTTTGAATTTTTAGGTTTCACTCTGTTTTCTGCTATATAGATAGATGTGTTTGAAACTCTAAATCAAACACGGTTTGTGCTAGCTCCGTGAAACTTGACAAAATGAAGTAGTCCTAAGTTCTATCTCTATGGTTTGTTTCCTCTTGAAGTACCCCATGCAGAGACTGGCGAAAAACACTTTCGTTTGAAAGGGGTTGCCAAGCATCCAAAAAAATACTAGTTTGCTGAAATCTCAGCAAACATTTTTTCACCAAATCTTGATGATACTTGGTGGTAATGATCAGTTCACTAATCCCACTTGGCTGCCCAATTTTTATTCTTCTAGGTTGAAGCATTCGTTTCCAGTAACACTTTGAATTTTTAGGTTTCACTCTGTTTTCTCCTACATAGATAGCTGTGTTTGAATTCTAAATCAAACAAGGTTTGTGCTCGCTCCTTGAAACTTGACCAAATGAAGTAGTTCTAAGTTCTATCTCTTTGGTTGTTTTCCTCTTGAAGTACCCCATGCAGAGACTGGCGAAAACACTTTCGTTTGAAAGGGGTTGCCAAGCTTCCAAAAAACTACTAGTTTGCTGAAATCTCAGCAAACATTTTTTCACCAAAACTTGATGATAGTAGGTGGTAATGATCATTTCACTAATCCCACTTGGCTGCCCAACTTTCACTCTTCTAGGTTCAAGCGTTCGTTTCCAGTAACACTTTGAATTTTTAGGTTTCACTCTGTTTTCTGCTATATAGATAGATGTGTTTGAAACTCTAAATCAAACACGGTTTGTGCTAGCTCCTTGAAACTTGACCAAATGAAGTAGTTCTAAGTTCTATCTCTATGGTTTGTTTTCTCTTGAAGTACCCCATGCAGAGACTGGCGAAAAACACTTTCGTTTGAAAGGGGTTGCCAAGCTTCCAAAAAACTACTAGTTTGCTGAAATCTCAGCAAACATTTTTTCACCAAATCTTGATGATACTTGGTGGTAATGATCAGCTCACTAAGCCCACTTGGCTGCCCAATTTTTACTTTTCTTGGTTCAAGCGTTCGTTTCCAGTAACACTTTGAATTTTTAGGTTTCACTCTGTTTTCTGCTAAATAGATAGATGTGTTTGAAACTCTAAATCAAACACGGTTTGTGCTAGCTCCTTGAAACTTTACCAAATGAAGTAGTTTTATGTTCCATCTCTACGGTTTGTTTCCTCTTGAAGTACACCATGCAGAGACTGGCGAAAAACACTTTCGTTTGAAAGGGGTGGCCAAGCTTCCAAAAAACTACTAGTTTGCTGAAATCTCAGCAAAACTTTTTTCACCAAATCTTAATGATACTTGGTGGTATAGATCAGTTCACTAATCCCACTTGGCTACCCAATTTTTATTCTTCTAGGTTGAAGCATTCGTTTCCAGTAACACTTTGAATTTTTAGGTTTCACTCTGTTTTCTGCTATATAGATAGATGTGTTTGAAACTCTAAATCAAACACGGTTTGTGCTAGCTCCTTGATATTTGACCAAATGAAGTAGTTCTAAGTTCTATCTCTATGGTTTGTTTCCTCTTGAAGTACCCCATGCAGAGACTGGCGAAAAACACTTTCCTTTGAAAGGGGTTGCCAAGCTTCCAAAAAACTACTAGTTTGCTGAAATCTCAGCAAACCTTTTTTCACCAAATCTTGATGATATTTGGTGGTAATGATCAGTTCACTAATCTCACTTGGCTGCCCAACTTTCACTCTTCTAGGTTCAAGCGTTCGTTTCCAGTAACACTTTGAATTTTTAGGTTTCACTCTGTTTTCTGCTATATAGATAGATGTGTTTGAAACTCTAAATCAAACACGGTTTGTGCTAGCTCCGTGAAACTTGACAAAATGAAGTAGTCCTAAGTTCTATCTCTATGGTTTCTTTCCTCTTGAAGTACCCCATGCAGAGACTGGCGAAAAACACTTTCGTTTGAAAGGGGTTGCCAAGCATCCAAAAAAATACTAGTTTGCTGAAATCTCAGCAAACATTTTTTCACCAAATCTTGATGATACTTGGTGGTAATGATCAGTTCACTAATCCCACTTGGCTGCCCAATTTTTATTCTTCTATGTTGAAGCATTCGTTTCCAGTAACACTTTGAATTTTTAGGTTTCACTCTGTTTTCTCCTACATAGATAGCTGTGTTTGGAATTCTAAATCAAACATGGTTTGTGCTCGCTCCTTGAAAACTTGACCAAATGAAGTAGTTCTAAGTTCTATCTCTTTGGTTTTTTTCCTCTTGAAGTACCCCATGCAGAGACTGGCGAAAAACACTTTCGTTTGAAAGGGGTTGCCAAGCTTCCAAAAAACTACTAGTTTGCTGAAATCTCAGGAAACATTTTTTCACCAAAACTTGATGATACTTGGTGGTAATGATCATTTCACTAATCCCACTTGGCTGCCCAACTTTCACGCTTCTAGGTTTAAGCGTTCGTTTCCAGTAACACTTTGAATTTTTAGGTTTCACTCTGTTTTCTGCTATATAGATAGATGTGTTTGAAACTCTAAATCAAACACGGTTTGTGCTAGCTCCTTGAAACTTGACCAAATGAAGTAGTTCTAAGTTCTATCTCTATGGTTTGTTTTCTCTTGAAGTACCCCATGCAGAGACTGGCGAAAAACACTTTCGTTTGAAAGGGGTGGCCAAGCTTCCAAAAAACTACTAGTTTGCTGAAATCTCAGCAAACATTATTTCACCAAATCTTGATGATACTTGGTGGTAATGATCAGCTCACTAAGCCCACTTGGCTGCCCAATTTTTACTCTTCTAGGTTCAAGCGTTTGTTTCCAGTAACACTTTGAATTTTTAGGTTTCACTCTGTTTTCTGCTAAATAGATAGATGTGTTTGAAACTCTAAATCAAACACGGTTTGTGCTAGCTCCTTGAAACTTTACCAAATGAAGTAGTTCTATGTTCCATCTCTACGGTTTGTTTCCTCTTGAAGTACACCATGCAGAGACTGGCGAAAAACACTTTCGTTTGAAAGGGGTGGCCAAGCTTCCAAAAAACTACTAGTTTGCTGAAATCTCAGCAAAACTTTTTTCAACAAATCTTAATGATACTTGGTGGTAATGATCAGTTCACTAATCCCACTTGGCTACCCAATTTTTATTCTTCTAGGTTGAAGCATTCGTTTCCAGTAACACTTTGAATTTTTAGGTTTCACTCTGTTTTCTGCTATATAGATAGATGTGTTTGAAACTCTAAATCAAACACGGTTTGTGCTAGCTCCTTGATATTTGACCAAATGAAGTAGTTCTAAGTTCTATCTCTATGGTTTGTTTCCTCTTGAAGTACCCCATGCAGAGACTGGCAAAAAACACTTTTGTTTGAAAGGGGTTGCCAAGCTTCCAAAAAACTACTAGTTTGCTGAAATCTCAGCAAACATTTTTTCACCAAATCTTGATGATACTTGGTGGTAATGATCAGTTCACTAATCTCACTTGGCTGCCCAACTTTCACTCTTCTAGGTTCAATCGTTCGTTTCCAGTAACACTTTGAATTTTTAGGTTTCACTCTGTTTTCTGCTATATAGATAGATGTGTTTGAAACTCTAAATCAAACACGGTTTGTGCTAGCTCCTTGAAACTTGACCAAATGAAGTAGTTCTAAGTTCTATCTCTATGGTTTGTTTCCTCTTGAAGTACCCCATGCAGAGACTGGCGAAAAACACTTTCGTTTGAAAGGGGTTGCCAAGCTTCCAAAAACTACTAGTTTGATGAAATCTCCGCAAACATTTTTTCAGCAAATCTTGATGATACTTGGTGGTAATGATCAGTTCACTAAGCCCACTTGGCTGCCCAACTTTCACTCTTCTAGGTTCAAGCGTTCGTTTCCAGTAACACTTTGAATTTTTAGGTTTCACTCTGTTTTCTGCTATATAGATAGATGTGTTTGAAACTCTAAATCAAACACGGTTTGTGCTAGCCCCTTGAAACTTTCCAAATGAAGTACTTCTAAGTTCTATCTCTATGGTTTGTTTCCTCTTGAAGTACCCCATGCAGAGACTGGCGAAAAACACTTTCGTTTGAAAGGGGTTGCCAAGCTTCCAAAAAACTACTAGTTTGCTGAATCTCAGCAAACATTTTTTCACCAAATCTTGATGATACTTGGTGGTAATGATCAGTTCACTAATCTCACTTGGCTGCCCAACATTCACTCTTCTAGGTTCAAGCGTTCGTTTCCAGTAACACTTTGAATTTTTAGGTTTCACTCTGTTTTCTGCTATATAGATAGATGTGTTTGAAACTCTAAATCAAACACGGTTTGTGCTAGCTCCTTGAAACTTCACAAAATGAAGTAGTTCTAAGTTCTATCTCTATGCTTTGTTTCCTCTTGAAGTACCCCATGCAGAGACTGGCGAAAAACACTTTCGTTTGAAAGGGGTTGCCAAGCTTCCAAAAAACTACTAGTTTGCTGAAATCTCAGCAAACATTTTTTCACCAAATCTTGATGATACTTGGTGGTAATGATCAGTTCACTAATCCCACTTGGCTGCCCAATTTTTATTCTTCTAGGTTGAGGCATTCGTTTCCAGTAACAGTTTGAATTTTTAGGTTTCACTCTGTTTTCTCCTACATAGATAGTTGTGTTTGGTATTCTAAATCAAACACGGTTTGTGCTAGCTCCTTGAAACTTGACCAAATGAAGTAGTTCTGAGTTCTATCTCTATGGTTTGTTTCCTCTTGAAGTACCCCATGCAGAGACTGGCGAAAAACACTTTCGTTTGAAAGGGGTTGCCAAGCTTCCCAAAAACTACTAGTTTGTTGAAATCTCAGCAAACATTTTTTCACCAAATCTTGATGATACTTGGTGGTAATGATCAGTTCACTAATCTCACTTGGGTACCCAATTTTTATTCTTCTAGGTTGAAGCATTCTTTTCAAGTAACACTTTGAACTTTTAGGTTTCACTCTGTTTTCTGCTATATAGATAGATGTGTTTGAAACTCTAAATCAAACACGGTTTGTGCTAGCTCCTTCAAACTTGACCAAATGAAGTAGTTCTAAGTTCTATCTCTATGGTTTGTTTCCTCTTGAAGTACCCCATTCAGAGACTGGTGAAAAACACTTTCGTTCGAAAGGGGTTGCCAAGCTTCCAAAAAACTACTAGTTTGCTGAAATCTCAGCAAACCTTTTTTCACCAAATCTTGATGATACTTGGTGGTAATGATCAGTTCACTAAGCCCACTTGGCTGCCCAATTTTCACTCTTCTAGGTTCAAGCGTTCGTTTCCAGTAACACTTTGAATTTTTAGGTTTCACTCTGTTTTCTGCTATATAGATAGATGTGTTTGAAACTCTAAATCAAACACGGTTTGTGCTAGCTCCTTGAAACTTTACCAAATGAAGTAGTTCTATGTTCCATCTCTATGGTTAGTTTCCTCTTGAAGTACACCATGCAGAGACTGGCGAAAAACACTTTCATTTTGAAAGGGGTGGCCAAGCTTCCAAAAAACTACTAGTTTGCTGAAATCTCAGCAAAACTTTTTTCACCAGATCTTAATGATACGTGGTGGTAATGATCAGTTCACTAATCCCACGTGGCTACCCAATTTTTATTCTTCTAGCTTGAAGCATTCGTTTCCAGTAACACTTTGAATTTTTAGGTTTCACTCTGTTTTCTGCTATATAGATAGATGTGTTTGAAAATCTAAATCAAACACGGTTTGTGCTAGCTCCGTGAAACTTGACCAAATGAAGTAGTTCTAAGTTCTATCTCTATGGTTTGTTTCCTCTTGAAGTACCCCATGCAGAGACTGGCGAAAAACACTTTCGTTTGAAAGGGGTTTCCAAGGTTCCAAAAAACTACTAGTTTGCTGAAATCTCAGCAAACATTTTTTCACCAAATCTTGATGATAGTTGGTGGTAATGATCAGTTCACTAATCTCACTTGGCTGCCCAACTTTCACTCTTCTAGGTTCAAGCGTTCGTTTCCAGTAACACTTTGAATTTTTAGGTTTCACTCTGTTTTCTGCTATATAGATAGATGTGTTTGAAACTCTAAATCAAACACGGTTTGTGCTAGCTCCGTGAAACTTGACCAAATGAAGTAGTTCTAAGTTCTATCTCTATGGTTTGTTTCCTCTTGAAGTACATCATGCAGAGACTGGCGAAAAACACTTTCGTTTGAAAGGGGTTGCCAAGCTTCCAAAAAAATACTAGTTTGATGAAATCTCAGCAAACATTTTTTCACCAAATCTTGATGATACTTGGTGGTAATGATCAGTTCACTAATCCCACTTGGCTGCCCAACTTTCACTCTTCTAGGTTCAAGCGTTTGTTTCCAGTAACACTTTGAATTTTTAGGTTTCACTCTGTTTTCTGCTATATAGATAGTTGTGTTTGAAACTCTAAATCAAACACGGTTTGTGCTAGCTCCTTGAAACTTGACCAAATGAAGTAGTTCTAAGTTCTATCTCTTTGGTTTTTTTCCTCTTGAAGTACCCCATGCAGAGACTGGCGAAAAACACTTTCGTTTGAAAGGGGTTGCCAAGCTTCCAAAAAACTACTAGTTTGCTGAAATCTCAGCAAACATTTTTTCACCAAAACTTGATGATAGTTGGTGGTAATGATCATTTCACTAATCCCACTTGGCTGCCCAACTTTCACGCTTCTAGGTTCAAGCGTTCGTTTCCAGTAACACTTTGAATTTTTAGGTTTCACTCTGTTTTCTGCTATATAGATAGATGTGTTTGAAACTCTAAATCAAACACGGTTTGTGCTAGCTCCTTGAAACTTGACCAAATGAAGTAGTTCTAAGTTCTATCTCTATGGTTTGTTTTCTCTTGAAGTACCCCATGCAGAGACTGGCGAAAAACACTTTCGTTTGAAAGGGGTTGCCAAGCTTCCAAAAAACTACTAGTTTGCTGAAATCTCAGCAAACATTTTTTCACCAAAACTTGATGATAGTTGGTGGTAATGATCATTTCACTAATCCCACTTGGCTGCCCAACTTTCACGCTTCTAGGTTCAAGCGTTCGTTTCCAGTAACACTTTGAATTTTTAGGTTTCACTCTGTTTTCTGCTATATAGATAGATGTGTTTGAAACTCTAAATCAAACACGGTTTGTGCTAGCTCCTTGAAACTTGACCAAATGAAGTAGTTCTAAGTTCTATCTCTATGGTTTGTTTTCTCTTGAAGTACCCCATGCAGAGACTGGCGAAAAACACTTTCGTTTGAAAGGGGTTGCCAAGCTTCCAAAAAACTACTAGTTTGCTGAAATCTCAGCAAACATTTTTTCACCAAATCTTGATGATACTTGGTGGTAATGATCAGCTCACTAAGCCCACTTGGCTGCCCAATTTTTACTCTTCTAGGTTCAAGCGTTCGTTTCCAGTAACACTTTCAATTTTTAGGTTTCACTCTGTTTTCTGCTAAATAGATAGATGTGTTTGAAACTCTAAATCAAACACGGTTTGTGCTAGCTCCTTGAAACTTTACCAAATGAAGTAGTTCTATGTTCCATCTCTACGGTTTGTTTCCTTTTGAAGTACACCATGCAGAGACTGGCGAAAAACACTTTCGTTTGAAAGGGGTGGCCAAGCTTCCAAAAAACTACTAGTTTGCTGAAATCTCAGCAAAACTTTTTTCACCAAATCTTAATGATACTTGGTGGTAATGATCAGTTCACTAATCCCACTTGGCTACCCAATTTTTATTCTTCTAGGTTGAAGCATTCGTTTCCAGTAACAATTTGAATTTTTAGGTTTCACTCTGTTTTCTGCTATATAGATTGATGTGTTTGAAACTCTAAATCAAACACGGTTTGTGCTAGCTCCTTGATATTTGACCAAATGAAGTAGTTCTAAGTTCTATCTCTATGGTTTGTTTCCTCTTGAAGTACCCCATGCAGAGACTGGCGAAAAACACTTTCCTTTGAAAGGGGTTGCCAAGCTTCCAAAAAACTACTAGTTTGCTGAAATCTCAGCAAACCTTTTTTCACCAAATCTTGATGATATTTGGTGGTAATGATCAGTTCACTAATCTCACTTGGCTGCCCAACTTTCACTCTTCTAGGTTCTAGCGTTCGTTTCCAGTAACACTTTGAATTTTTATGTTTCACTCTGTTTTCTGCTATATAGATAGATGTGTTTGAAACTCTAAATCAAACACGGTTTGTGCTAGCTCCTTGAAACTTGACCAAATGAAGTAGTTCTAAGTTCTATCTCTATGGTTTGTTTCTTCTTGAAGTACCCCATGCAGAGACTGGTGAAAAACACTTTCGTTTGAAAGGGGTGGCCAAGCTTCCAAAAAAGTACTAGTTTGCTGAAATCTCAGCAAACATTTTTTCACATAATCTTGATGATACTTGGTGGTAATGATCAGTTCACTAATCCCACTTGGTTGCCCAACTTTCACTCTTCTAGGTTCAAGCGTTCGTTTCCAGTAACACTTTGAATTTTTAGGTTTCACTGGGTTTTCTGCTATATAGATGGATGTGTTTAAAACTCTAAATCAAACACGATTTGTGCTAGCTCCTTGAAATTTGACCAAATGAAGTAGTTCTAAGTTCTATCTCTATGGTTTGTTTCCTCTTGAAGTACCCCATGCAGAGACTGGCGAAAAACACTTTCGTTTGAAAGGGGTTGCCAAGCTTCCAAAAAACTACTAGTTTGCTGAAATCTCAGCAAACATTTTTTCACCAAATCTTGATGATACTTGGTGGTAATGATCAGTTCACTAATCCCACTTGGCGGCCCAATTTTTATTCTTCTAGGTTGAAGCATTCGTTTCCAGTAACAGTTTGAATTTTTAGGTTTCACTCTGTTTTCTCATACATAGATAGCTGTGTTTGGAATTCTAAATCAAACACGGTTTGTGCTAGCTCCTTGAAACTTGACCAAATGAAGTAGTTCTAAGTTCTATCTCTATGGTTTGTTTCCTCTTATAGTACCCCATGCAGAGACTGGCGAAAAACACTTTCGTTTGAAAGGGGTTGCCAAGCTTCCAAAAAACTACTAGTTTGCTGAAATCTCAGCAAACATTTTTTCACCAAAACTTGATGATACTTGGTGGTAATGATCATTTCACTAATCCCACTTGGCTACCCAATTTTTATTCTTCTAGGTTGAAGCATTCGTTTCCAGTAACACTTTGAATTTTTAGGTTTCACTCTGTTTTCTGCTATATAGATAGATGTGTTTGAAACTCTAAATCAAACACGGTTTGTGCTAGCTCCTTGAAACTTGACCAAATGAAGTAGTTCTAAGTTCTATCTCTATGGTTTGTTTCCTCTTGAAGTACCCCATGCAGAGACTGGCGAAAAACACTTTCATTTGAAAGGGGTTGACAAACTTCCAAAAAAATACTAGTTTGCTGAAATCTCAGCAAAACTTTTTTCACCAAATCTTGATGATACTTGGTGGTGATGATCAGTTCACTAATCTCACTTCGCTGCCCAACTTTCACTCTTCTAGGTTCAAGCGTTCGTTTCCAGTAACACTTTGAATTTTTAGGTTTCACTCTGTTTTCTGCTATATAGATAGATGTGTTTGAAACTCTAAATCAAACATGGTTTGTGCTAGCTCCTTGAAACTTGACCAAATGAAGTAGTTCTAAGTTCTATCTCTATGGTTTGTTTCCTCTTATAGTACCCCATGCAGAGACTGGCGAAAAACACTTTCGTTTGAAAGGGGTTGCCAAGCTTCCAAAAAACTACTAGTTTGCTGAAATCTCAGCAAACATTTTTTTCACCAAATCTTGATGATACTTGGTGGTAATGATCAGTTCACTAATCCCACTTGGCTGCCCAATTTTTATTCTTCTAGGTTGAAGCATTCGTTTCCAGTAACAGTTTGAATTTTTAGGATTCACTCTGTTTTCTCATATATAGATATCTGTGTTTGGAATTCTAAATCAAACACGGTTTGTGCTAGCTCCTTGAAACTTGACCAAATGAAGTAGTTCTAAGTTCTATCTCTATGGTTTGTTTCTTCTTGAAGTACCCCATGCAGAGACTGGTGAAAAACACTTTCGTTTGAAAGGGGTGGCCAAGCTTCCAAAAAAGTACTAGTTTGCTGAAATCTCAGCAAACATTTTTTCACATAATCTTGATGATACTTGGTGGTAATGATCAGTTCACTAATCCCACTTGGTTGCCCAACTTTCACTCTTCTAGGTTCAAGCGTTCGTTTCCAGTAACACTTTGAATTTTTAGGTTTCACTGGGTTTTCTGCTATATAGATGGATGTGTTTAAAACTCTAAATCAAACACGATTTGTGCTAGCTCCTTGAAATTTGACCAAATGAAGTAGTTCTAAGTTCTATCTCTATGGTTTGTTTCCTCTTGAAGTACCCCATGCAGAGACTGGCGAAAAACACTTTCGTTTGAAAGGGGTTGCCAAGCTTCCAAAAAACTACTAGTTTGCTGAAATCTCAGCAAACATTTTTTCACCAAAACTTGATGATACTTGGTGGTAATCATCATTTCACTAATCCCACTTGGATGCCCAACTTTCACTCTTCTAGGTTCAAGCGTTCGTTTCCAGTAACACTTTGAATTTTTAGGTTTCACTCAGTTTTCTGCTATATAGATAGATGTGTTTGAAACTCTAAATCAAACACGGTTTGTGCTAGCTCCTTGAAACTTGACCGAATGAAGTAGTTCTAAGTTCTATCTCTATGGTTTGTTTCCTCTTGAAGTACACCATGCAGAGACTGGCGAAAAACACTTTCGTTTGAAAGGGGTGGCCAAGCTTCCAAAAAACTACTAGTTTGCTGAAATCACAGCAAAACTTTTTTCACCAAATCTTAATGATACTTGGTGGTAATGATCAGTTCACTAATCCCACTTGGCTACCCAATTTTTATTCTTCTAGGTTGAAGCATTCGTTTCCAGTAACACTTTGAATTTTTAGGTTTCACTCTGTTTTCTGCTATATAGATAGATGTGTTTGAAACTCTAAATCAAACACGGTTTGTGCTAGCTCCTTGAAACTTGACCAAATGAAGTAGTTCTAAGTTCTATCTCTATGGTTTGTTTCCTCTTGAAGTACCCCATGCAGAGACTGGCGAAAAACACTTTCATTTGAAAGGGGTTGACAAACTTCCAAAAAAATACTAGTTTGCTGAAATCTCAGCAAAACTTTTTTCACCAAATCTTGATGATACTTGGTGGTGATGATCAGTTCACTAATCTCACTTCGCTGCCCAACTTTCACTCTTCTAGGTTCAAGCGTTCGTTTCCAGTAACACTTTGAATTTTTAGGTTTCACTCTGTTTTCTGCTATATAGATAGATGTGTTTGAAACTCTAAATCAAACATGGTTTGTGCTAGCTCCGTGAAACTTGACCAAATGAAGTAGTTCTAAGTTCTATCTCTATGGTTTGTTTCCTCTTGAAGTACCCCATGCAGAGACTGGCGAAAAACACTTTCGTTTGAAAGGGGTTGCCAAGCTTCCAAAAAACTACTAGTTTTCTGAAATCTCAGCAAACCTTTTTTCACCAAATCTTGATGATACTTGGTGGTAATGATCAGTTCACTAATCTCACTTGGCTGCCCAACATTCACTCTTCTAGGTTCAAGCGTTCGTTTCCAGTAACAGTTTGAATTTTTAGGATTCACTCTGTTTTCTGCTATATAGATAGATGTGTTTGAAACTCTAAATCAAACACGGTTTGTGCTAGCTCCTTGAAACTTGACCAAATGAAGAAGTTCTAAGTTCTATCTCTATGGTTTGTTTCCTCTTGAAGTACCCCATGCAGAGACTGGCGAAAAACACTTTCGTTTGAAAGGGGTTGCCAAGCTTCCAAAAAACTACTAGTTTGCTGAAATCTCAGCAAACATTTTTTCACCAAATCTTGATGATACTTGGTGGTAATGATCAGTTCACTAATCCCACTTGGCTGCCCAATTTTTATTCTTCTAGGTTGAAGCATTCGTTTCCAGTAACAGTTTGAAATTTTAGGATTCACTCTGTTTTCTCATATATAGATATCTGTGTTTGGAATTCTAAATCAAACACGGTTTGTGCTAGCTCCTTGAAACTTGACCAAATGAAGTAGTTCTAAGTTCTATCTCTATGGTTTGTTTCTTCTTGAAGTACCCCATGCAGAGACTGGTGAAAAACACTTTCGTTTGAAAGGGGTGGCCAAGCTTCCAAAAAAGTACTAGTTTGCTGAAATCTCAGCAAACATTTTTTCACATAATCTTGATGATACTTGGTGGTAATGATCAGTTCACTAATCCCACTTGGTTGCCCAACTTTCACTCTTCTAGGTTCAAGCGTTCGTTTCCAGTAACACTTTGAATTTTTAGGTTTCACTGGGTTTTCTGCTATATAGATGGATGTGTTTAAAACTCTAAATCAAACACGATTTGTGCTAGCTCCTTGAAATTTGACCAAATGAAGTAGTTCTAAGTTCTATCTCTATGGTTTGTTTCCTCTTGAAGTACCCCATGCAGAGACTGGCGAAAAACACTTTCGTTTGAAAGGGGTAGCCAAGCTTCCAAAAAACTACTAGTTTGCTGAAATCTCAGCAAACATTTTTTCACCAAATCTTGATGATACTTGGTGGTAATGATCAGTTCACTAATCCCACTTGGCGGCCCAATTTTTATTCTTCTAGGTTGAAGCATTCGTTTCCAGTAACAGTTTGAATTTTTAGGTTTCACTCTGTTTTCTCATACATAGATAGCTGTGTTTGGAATTCTAAATCAAACACGGTTTGTGCTAGCTCCTTGAAACTTGACCAAATGAAGTAGTTCTAAGTTCTATCTCTATGGTTTGTTTCCTCTTATAGTACCCCATGCAGAGACTGGCGAAAAACACTTTCGTTTGAAAGGGGTTGCCAAGCTTCCAAAAAACTACTAGTTTGCTGAAATCTCAGCAAACATTTTTTCACCAAATCTTGATGATACTTGGTGGTAATGATCAGTTCACTAATCCCACTTGGCTGCCCAATTTTTATTCTTCTAGGTTGAAGCATTCGTTTCCAGTAACAGTTTGAATTTTTAGGATTCACTCTGTTTTCTCATATATAGATATCTGTGTTTGGAATTCTAAATCAAACACGGTTTGTGCTAGCTCCTTGAAACTTGACCAAATGAAGTAGTTCTAAGTTCTATCTCTATGGTTTGTTTCTTCTTGAAGTACCCCATGCAGAGACTGGTGAAAAACACTTTCGTTTGAAAGGGGTGGCCAAGCTTCCAAAAAAGTACTAGTTTGCTGAAATCTCAGCAAACATTTTTTCACATAATCTTGATGATACTTGGTGGTAATGATCAGTTCACTAATCCCACTTGGTTGCCCAACTTTCACTCTTCTAGGTTCAAGCGTTCGTTTCCAGTAACACTTTGAATTTTTAGGTTTCACTGGGTTTTCTGCTATATAGATGGATGTGTTTAAAACTCTATCAAACACGATTTGTGCTAGCTCCTTGAAATTTGACCAAATGAAGTAGTTCTAAGTTCTATCTCTTTGGTTTTTTTCCTCTTGAAGTACCCCATGCAGAGACTGGCGAAAAACACTTTCGTTTGAAAGGGGTTGCCAAGCTTCCAAAAAACTACTAGTTTGCTGAAATCTCAGGAAACATTTTTTCACCAAAACTTGATGATACTTGGTGGTAATGATCATTTCACTAATCCCACTTGGCTGCCCAACTTTCACGCTTCTAGGTTCAAGCGTTCGATTCCAGTAACACTTTGAATTTTTAGGTTTCACTCTGTTTTCTGCTATATAGATAGATGTGTTTGAAACTCTAAATCAAACACGGTTTGTGCTAGCTCCTTGAAACTTGACCAAATGAAGTAGTTCTAAGTTCTATCTCTATGGTTTGTTTTCTCTTGAAGTACCCCATGCAGAGACTGGCGAAAAACACTTTCGTTTGAAAGGGGTGGCCAAGCTTCCAAAAAACTACTAGTTTGCTGAAATCTCAGCAAACATTTTTTCACCAAATCTTGATGATACTTGGTGGTAATGATCAGCTCACTAAGCCCACTTGGCTGCCCAATTTTTACTCTTCTAGGTTCAAGCGTTCGTTTCCAGTAACACTTTGAATTTTTAGGTTTCACTCTGTTTTCTGCTAAATAGATAGATGTGTTTGAAACTCTAAATCAAACACGGTTTGTGCTAGCTCCTTGAAACTTTACCAAATGAAGTAGTTCTATGTTCCATCTCTACGGTTTGTTTCCTCTTGAAGTACACCATGCAGAGACTGGCGAAAAACACTTTCGTTTGAAAGGGGTGGCCAAGCTTCCAAAAAACTACTAGTTTGCTGAAATCTCAGCAAAACTTTTTTCACCAAATCTTAATGATACTTGGTGGTAATGATCAGTTCACTAATCCCACTTGGCTACCCAATTTTTATTCTTCTAGGTTGAAGCATTCGTTTCCAGTAACACTTTGAATTTTTAGGTTTCACTCTGTTTTCTGCTATATAGATAGATGTGTTTGAAACTCTAAATCAAACACGGTTTGTGCTAGCTCCTTGATATTTGACCAAATGAAGTAGTTCTAAGTTCTATCTCTATGGTTTGTTTCCTCTTGAAGTACCCCATGCAGAGACTGGCGAAAAACACTTTTGTTTGAAAGGGGTGGCCAAGCTTCCAAAAAACTACTAGTTTGCTGAAATCTCAGCAAACATTTTTTCACCAAATCTTGATGATACTTGGTGGTAATGATCAGTTCACTAATCTCACTTGGCTGCCCAACTTTCACTCTTCTAGGTTCAATCGTTCGTTTCCAGTAACACTTTGAATTTTTAGGTTTCACTCTGTTTTCTGCTATATAGATAGATGTGTTTGAAACTCTAAATCAAACACGGTTTGTGCTAGCTCCTTGAAACTTGACCAAATGAAGTAGTTCTAAGTTCTATCTCTATGGTTTGTTTCCTCTTGAAGTACCCCATGCAGAGACTGGCGAAAAACACTTTCGTTTGAAAGGGGTTGCCAAGCTTCCAAAAAACTACTAGTTTGATGAAATCTCAGCAAACATTTTTTCAGCAAATCTTGATGATACTTGGTGGTAATGATCAGTTCACTAAGCCCACTTGGCTGCCCAACTTTCACTCTTCTAGGTTCAAGCGTTCGTTTCCAGTAACACTTTGAATTTTTAGGTTTCACTCTGTTTTCTGCTATATAGATAGATGTGTTTGA
>NW_027516837.1:0-23001 GCF_048772815.1 Callospermophilus lateralis
CCTCTGTTCTCTCCTGTATAGATAGATGAATTTGGAACTCTAAATCCAACATGGTTTGTAGTAGCTCTTTGAAACTTGACAAAATAAAGGAGTTCTCAGTTTTGTCTCTATGGTTTGTTTCCTCTTCAAGTAGCACTAGGCACACACTGTGGAAAAGCACTTTCATTGAGAGGGGTTGCCAAGCTTCTAAGAAATAACGAGTTTCTGAAATACCAGCAAATATTTTTTCACCCAATCTTGATGATACTTGTTGCTAATGATCAGTACACAAATCCCACTTGGCTCACCAAATTTTGTTCTTCTAGGTTGAAGCGTTCGTCTACAGTAGCAGTTTTTATATTTAGGTTTCACTCTGTTCTCTCATATATAGATAGATGAATTTGGAACTCTAAATCCAACATGGTTTGTAGTAGCTCTTTGAAACTTGACAAAATAAAGGAGTTCTGAGTTTTGTCTCTATGGTTTGTTTCCTCTTCAAGAGGCCTAGGCACAGACTGTGGAAAAGAACTTTAATCGAGAAGGGTTGCCAAGCTTCTAGAAATAAGGAGTTTCCGAAATACCAGCAAATATTTTTTCACCCAATCTTGATGATACATGTTGCTAAAGATCAGTACACAGATCCCACTTGGCTCCACCAATTTTGTTCTTCTAGTTTGAAGCGTTCGTCTACAGTAGCTGTTTTTATATTTAGGTTTCACTCTGTTCTCTCATATATAGATAGATGAATTTGGAACTCTAAATCCAACATGGTTTGTAGTAGCTCTATGAAACTTGACAAAATAAAGGAGTTCTGGGATTTGTCTCTATGGTTTGTTTCCTCTTCAAATAGCCCTAGGCACAGACTGTGGAAAACCTCTTTCATTGAGAGGTGTTGCCAAGCTTCTAAGAATTAACGAGTTTCCGAAATACCAGCAAATATTATTTCACCCAATCTTGATGATACTTGGTGGGAATGATCAGTACACACATCCCACTTGGCTCACCAAATTTTGTTCTTCTAGTTTGAAGCGTTCGTCTACAGTAGTCGTTTTTATATTTAGGTTTCACTCTGTTCTCTCATATATAAATAGATGAATTTGGAACTCTAATCCAACATGGTTTGTAGTAGCTCTTTGAAACTTGACAAAATAAAGGAGTTCTCAGTTTTGTCTCTATGGTTTGTGTCCTCATCAAGTAGCCCTAGGCGCAGACTCCGGAAAAGCAATTTCATTGAGACTGGTTGCCAAGCTTCTAAGAAATAACGATTTTCCGAAGTACCAGCAAATATTTTTTCACCCAATCTTGATGATACTTGTTGCTAATGATCAGTACACAGATCCCACTTGGCTCACCAAATTTTGTTCTTCTAGGTTGAAGCGTTCTTCGACAGTAGCAGTTTTTATATTTAGGTTTCCCTCTGTTCTCTCCTGTATAGATAGATGAATTTGGAACTCTAAATCCAACATGGTTTGTAGTAGCTCTTTGAAACTTGACAAAATAAAGGAGTTCTCTGTTTTGTCTCTATGGTTTGTTTCCTCTTCAAGTAGCACTAGGCACACACTGTGGAAAAGCACTTTCATTGAGAGGGGTTGCCAAGCTTCTAAGAAATAACGAGTTTCTGAAATACCAGCAAATATTTTTTCACCCAATCTTGATGATACTTGTTGCTAATGATCAGTACACAAATCCCACTTGGCTCACCAAATTTTGTTCTTCTAGGTTGAAGCGTTCGTCTACAGTAGCATTTTTTATATTTAGGTTTCACTCTGTTCTCTCATATATAGATAGATGAATTTGGAACTCTAAATCCAACATGGTTTGTAGTAGCTCTTTGAAACTTGACAAAATAAAGGAGTTCTGAGTTTTGTCTCTATGGTTTGTTTCCTCTTCAAGAGGCCTAGGCACAGACTGTGGAAAAGAACTTTAATCGGGAAGGGTTGCCAAGCTTCTAGAAATAAGGAGTTTCCGAAATACCAGCAAATATTTTTTCACCCAATCTTGATGATACATGTTGCTAAAGATCAGTACACAGATCCCACTTGGCTCCACCAATTTTGTTCTTCTAGGTTGAAGCGTTCGTCTACAGTAGCAGTTTTTATATTTAGGTTTCCCTCTGTTCTCTCCTGTATAGATAGATGAATTTGGAACTCTAAATCCAACATGGTTTGTAGTAGCTCTTTGAAACTTGACAAAATAAAGGAGTTCTCAGTTTTGTCTCTATGGTTTGTTTCCTCTTCAAGTAGCCCTAGCACAGACTGTGGAAAAGCACTTTCATTGAGAGGGGTTGCCAAGCTTCTAAGAAATAACGAGTTTCCAAAATACCAGCCAATAGTTTTTCACCCAATCTTGATGATACTTGGTGGGAATGATCAGTACACAGATCCCACTTGGCTCACCAAATTTTCTTCTTCTAGGTTGAAGCGTTCGTCTACAGTAGCAGTTTTTATATTTAGGTTTCACTCTGTTCTCTCTTATATAGATAGATGAATTTGGAACTCTAAATCCAACATGGTTTGTAGTAGCTCTTTGAAACTTGACAAAATAAAGAGTTCTGAGTTTTGTTTCTATGGTTTGTTTCCTCTTAAAGTAGCCCTAGGCACAGACTGTTTAAAAGCACTTTCATTGAGAGGGGTTGCCAAGCTTCTAAGAAATAACGAGTTTCCGAAATATCAGCAAATATTTTTTCACCCAATCTTGATGATACTTGGTGGTAATGATCAGTACACAGATCCCATTTGGCTCACCAAATTTTGTTCTTCTAGGTTGAAGCGTTCGTCTACAGTAGCAGTTTTTTATATTCAGGTTAAACTCTGTTCTCTCATATATAGATAGATGAATTTGGAACTCTAAATCCAACATGGTTTGTAGTAGCTCTTTGAAACTTGACAAAATAAAGGAGTTCTGAGTTTTGTCTCTATGGTTTGTTTCCTCTTCAAGTAGCCCTAGGCGCAGACTCGGGAAAAGCACTTTCATTGAGAGGGGTTGCCAAGCTTCTAAGAAATAACGAGTTTCCGAAGTACCAGCAAATATTTTTTCACCCAATCTTGATGATACTGGTTGCTAATGATCAGTCCAAAAATCCCACTTGGCTCACCAAATTGTGTTCTTCTAGTTTGAAGCGTTCGCCTACAGTAGCAGTTTTTATATTTAGGTTTCCCTCTGTTCTCTCCTATATAGATATATGAATTTGGAACTCTAAATCCAACATGGTTTGTAGTAGCTCTTTGAAACTTGACAAAATAAAGGAGTTCTCAGTTTTCTCTCTATGGTTTGTTTCCTCTTCAAGTATCCCTACGCACAGACTGTGGAAAAGCACCTTCATTGAGAGGGGTTGTCAAGCTTTTAAGAAATAACGAGTTTCCAAAATACCAGCAAATATTTCTTCACCCAAACTTGATGATACTTGGTGGTAATGATCAGTACACAGATCCCACTTGGCTCACCAAATTTTCTTCTTCTAGGTTGAAGCGTTCGTCTACAGTAGCAGTTTTTATATTTAGGTTTCACTCTGTTCTCTCATATATAGATAGACGAATTTGGAACTCTAAATACAATATGGATTGTAGTAGCTCTTTGAAACTTGACAAAATAAAGGAGTTCTCAGTTTTGTCTCTATGGTTTGTTTCCTCTTCAAGTAGCACTAGGCACACACTGTGGAAAAGCACTTTCATTGAGAGGGGTTGCCAAGCTTCTAAGAAATAACGAGTTTCTGAAATACCAGCAAATATTTTTTCACCCAATCTTGATGATACTTGTTGCTAATGATCAGTACACAAATCCCACTTGGCTCACCAAATTTTGTTCTTCTAGGTTGAAGCGTTCGTCTACAGCAGCAGTTTTTATATTTAGGTTTCACTCTGTTCTCTCATATATAGATAGATGAATTTGGAACTCTAAATCCAACATGGTTTGTAGTAGCTCTTTGAAACTTGACAAAATAAAGGAGTTCTGAGTTTTGTCTCTATGGTTTGTTTCCTCTTCAAGAGGCCTAGGTACAGACTGTGGAAAAGAACTTTAAGCGAGAAGGGTTGCCAAGCTTCTAGAAATAAGGAGTTTCCGAAATATCAGCAAATATTTTTTCACCCAATCTTGATGATACATGTTGCTAAAAATCAGTACACAGATCCCACTTGGCTCCACCAATTTTGTTCTTCTAGGTTGAAGCGTTCGTCTACAGTAGCAGTTTTTATATTTAGGTTTCACTCTGTTCTCTCATATATAGATAGATGAATTTGGAACTCTAAATCCAACATGGTTTGTAGTAGCTCTATGAAACTTGACAAAATAAAGGAGTTCTGAGATTTGTCTCTATCGTTTGTTTCCTCTTCAAATAGCCCTAGGCACAGACTGTGGAAAACCACTTTCATTGAGAGGTGTTGCCAAGATTCTAAGAAATAACGAGTTTCCGAAGTACCAGAAAATATTTTTTCACCCAATCTTGATGATACTGGTTGCTAATGATCAGTCCAAAAATCCCACTTGGCTCACCAAATTGTGTTCTTCTAGTTTGAAGCGTTCGCCTACAGTAGAAGTTTTTATATTTAGGTTTCCCTCTGTTCTCTCCTGTATAGATATATGAATTTGGAACTCTAAATCCAACATCGTTTGTAGTAGCTCTTTGAAACTTGACAAAATAAAGGAGTTCTCAGTTTTGTCTCTATGGTTTGTTTCCTCTTCAAGTATCCCTACGCACAGACTGTGGAAAAGCACTTTCATTGAGAGGGGTTGTCAAGCTTTTAAGAAATAACGAGTTTCCAAAATACCAGCAAATATTTCTTCACCCAAACTTGATGATACTTGGTGGTAATGATCAGTACACAGATCCCACTTGGCTCACCAAATTTTCTTCTTCTAGGTTGAAGCGTTCATCTACAGTAGCAGTTTTTATATTTTGGTTTCACTCTGTTCTCTCATATATAGATAGATGAATTTGGAACTCTAATCCAACATGGTTTGTAGTAGCTCTTTGAAACTTGACAAAATAAAGGAGTTCTCAGTTTTGTCTCTATGGTTTGTGTCCTCATCAAGTAGCCCTAGGCGCAGACTCCGGAAAAGCAATTTCATTGAGAGGGGTTGCCAAGCTTCTAAGAAATAACGAGTTTCCGAAATACCAGCAAATATTTTTTCACCCAATCTTGATGATACTTGTTGCTAATGATCAGTACACAGATCCCACTTGGCTCACCAAATTTTGTTCTTCTAGGTTGAAGCGTTCGTCGACAGTAGCAGTTTTTATATTTAGGTTTCCCTCTGTTCTCTCCTGTATAGATAGATGAATTTGGAAGTCTAAATCCAACATGGTTTGTAGTAGCTCTTTGAAACTTGACAAAATAAAGGAGTTCTCTGTTTTGTCTCTATGGTTTGTTTCCTCTTCAAGTAGCACTAGGCACACACTGTGGAAAAGCACTTTCATTGAGAGGGGTTGCCAAGCTTCTAAGAAATAACGAGTTTCCAAAATACCAGCCAATAGTTTTTCACCCAATCTTGATGATACTTGGTGGGAATGATCAGTACACAGATCCCACGTGACTCACCAAATTTTCTTCTTCTAGGTTGAAGCGTTCGTCTAAAGTAGCAGTTTTTATATTTAGGTTTTACTCTGTTCTCCTCATATATAGATAGATGAATTTGGAACACTAAATCCAACATGGTTTGTAGTAGCTTTTTGAAACTTGACAAAATAAAGAGTTCTGAGTTTTGTTTCTATGGTTTGTTTCCTCTTAAAGTAGCCCTAGGCACAGACTGTTTAAAAGCACTTTCATTGAGAGGGGTTGCCAAGCTTCTAAGAAATAACGAGTTTCCGAAATATCAGCAAATATTTTTTCACCCAATCTTGATGATACTTAGTGGTAATGATCAGTACACAGATCCCATTTGGCTCACCAAATTTTGTTCTTCTAGGTTGAAGCGTTCGTCTACAGTAGCATTTTTTATATTCAGGTTCCACTCTGTTCTCTCATATATAGATAGATGAATTTGGAACTCTAAATCCAACATGGTTTGTAGTAGCTCTTTGAAACTTGACAAAATAACGGAGTTCTCAGTTTTGTCTCTATGGTTTGTTTCCTCTTCAAGTAGCACTAGGCACACACTGTGGAAAAGCACTTTCATTGAGAGGGGTTGCCAAGCTTCTAAGAAATAACGAGTTTCTGAAATACCAGCAAATATTTTTTCACCCAATCTTGATGATACTTGTTGCTAATGATCAGTACACAAATCCCACTTGGCTCACCAAATTTTGTTCTTCTAGGTTGAAGCGTTCGTCTACAGTAGCAGTTTTTATATTTAGGTTTCACTCTGTTCTCTCATATATAGATAGATGAATTTGGAACTCTAAAACCAACATGGTTTGTAGTAGCTCTTTGAAACTTGACAAAATAAAGGAGTTCTGAGTTTTGTCTCTATGGTTTGTTTCCTCTTCAAGAGGCCTAGGCACAGACTGTGGAAAAGAACTTTAATCGAGAAGGGTTGCCAAGCTTCTAGAAATAAGGAGTTTCCAAAATACCAGCAAATATTTTTTCACCCAATCTTGATGATACATGTTGCTAAAGATCAGTACACAGATCCCACTTGGCTCCACCAATTTTGGTGTTCTAGGTTGAAGCATTCGTCTACAGTAGCAGTTTTTATATTTAGGTTTCACTCTGTTCTCTCATATATAGATAGATGAATTTGGAACTCTAAATCCAACATGGTTTGTAGTAGCTCTATGAAACTTGACAAAATAAAGGAGTTCTGAGATTTGTCTCTATGGTTTGTTTCCTCTTCAAATAGCCCTAGGCGCACAGACTGTGGAAAACCACTTTCATTGAGAGGTATTGCCAAGCTTTTAAGAATTAACGAGTTTCCGAAATACCAGCAAATATTTTTTCACCCAATCTTGATGATACTTGGTGAAAATGATCAGTACACAGATCCCACTTGGTTCACCAAATTTTGTTCTTCTAGTTTGAAGCGTTCATCTACAGTAGTCGTTTTTATATTTAGGTTTCACTCTGTTCTCTCATATATAGATAGATGAATTTGGAACTCTAATCCAACATGGTTTGTAGTAGCTCTTTGAAACTTGACAAAATAAAGGAGTTCTCAGTTTTGTCTCTATGGTTTGTGTCCTCATCAAGTAGCCCTAGGCGCAGACTCCGGAAAAGCACTTTCATTGAGAGGGGTTGCCAAGCTTCTAAGAAATAACGAGTTTCCGAAGTACCAGCAAATATTTTATCACCCAATCTTGATGATACTTGTTGCTAATGATCAGTACACAGATCCCACTTGGCTCACCAAATTTTGTTCTTCTAGGTTGAAGCGTTCGTCTACAGTAGCAGTTTTTATATTTAGGTTTCCCTCTGTTCTCTCCTGTATAGATAGATGAATTTGGAACTCTAAATACAACACGGTTTGTAGTACCTCTTTGAAACTTGACAAAATAAAGGACTTCTCAGTTTTGTCTCTATGGATTGTTTCCTCTTCAATTAGCACTAGGCACACACTGTGGAAAAGCACTTTCATTGAGAGGGGTTGCGAAGCTTCTAAGAAATAACGAGTTTCTGAAATACCAGGAAATATTTTTTCACCCAATCTTGATGATACTTGTTGCTAATAATCAGTACACAAATCCCACTTGGCTCACCAAATTGTGTTCTGCTAGGTTGAAGCGTTGGCCTACAGTAGCAGTTTTTATATTTAGGTTTCCCTCTGTTCTCTCCTATATAGTTATATGAATTTGGAACTCTAAATCCAACATGGTTTGTAGTAGTCTTTGAAACTTGACAAAATAAAGGAGTTCTCAGTTTTCTCTCTATGGTTTGTTTCCTCTTCAAGTAGCCCTAGGCACAGACTGTGGAAAAGCACATTCATTGAGAGAGTTTGCCAAGATTCTAAGAAATTACAAGTTTCCGAAATACCAGAAATATTTTTTCACCCAATCTTGATGATACTTGGTGGTAATGATCAGTACACAAATCCCAATTGGCTCACCAAATTTTGTTCTTCTAGGTTGAAGCGTTCGTCTACAGTAGCAGTTTTTATATTTAGGTTTCTCTCTGTTCTCTCCTATATATATAGATGAATTTGGAACTCTAAATCCAACATGGATTGTAGTAGCTCTTTGAAACTTGAAAAAATAAAGGAGTTCTCAGTTTTGTCTCTATGGTTTGTTTCCTCTTCAAGTAGCCCTAGGCACAGACTGTGGAAAAGCACTTTCATTGAGAGGGTTGCCAATCTTCTAAGAAATAACGAGTTTCCAAAATACCAGCCAATAGTTTTTCACCCAATCTTGATGATACTTGGTGGGAATGATCAGTACACAGATCCCACTTGGCTCACCAAATTTTGTTCTTCTAGGTTGAAGCGTTCGTCTACAGTAGCAGTTTTTATATTTAGGTTTCACTCTGTTCTCTCATATATAGATAGATGAATTTGGAATTTGGAACTCTAAATCCAACATGGTTTGTAGTAGCTCTTGAAACTTGACAACATAAAGGAGTTCTCAGTTTTGTCTCTATGGATTGTTTCCTCTTCAATTAGCACTAGGCACACACTGTGGAAAAGCACTTTCATTGAGAGGGGTTGCCAAGCTTCTAAGAAATAACGAGTTCTGAAATACCAGCAATATTTTTTCACCCAATCTTGATGATTCTTGTTGCTAATGATCAGTACACAAATCCCACTTGGCTCACCAAATTGTGTTCTGCTAGGTTGAAGCGTTCGCCTACAGTAGCAGTTTTTATATTTAGGTTTCCCTCTGTTCTCTCCTATATAGATATATGAATTTGGAACTCTAAATCCAACATGGTTTGTAGTAGCCCTTTGAAACTTGACAAAATAAAAGAGTTCTCAGTTTTGTCTCTAGGGTTTGTTTTCTCTTCAAGTAGCCCTAGGCACAGACTGTGGAAAAGCACTGTCATTGAGAGAGTTTGCCAAGCTTCTAAGAAATTACAAGTTTCAGAAATACCAGCAAATATTTTTCACCCAATCTTGATGATACTTGGTGGTAATGATCAGTACACAAATCCCAATTGGCTCACCAAATTGTGTTCTTCTAGGTTGAAGCGTTCGTCTACAGTAGCAGTTTTTATATTTAGGTTTCTCTCTGTTCTCTCCTATATAGATAGATGAATTTGGAACTCTAAATCCAACATGGATTGTAGTAGCTCTTTGAAACTTGACAAAATAAAGAGTTCTCAGTTTTGTCTCTATGGTTTGTTTCCTCTTCAAGTAGCCCTAGGCACAGACTGTGGAAAAGCACTTTCATTGAGAGGGTTGCCAAGCTTCTAAGAAATAACGAGTTTCCAAAATACCAGCCAATAGTTTTTCACCCAATCTTGATGATACTTGGTGGAATGATCAGTACACAGATCCCACTTGGCTCACCAAATTTTGTTCTTCTAGGTTGAAGCGTTCGTCGACAGTAGCAGTTTTTATATTTAGGTTTCACTCTGTTCTCTCATATATAGATAGATGAATTTGGAACTCTAAATCCAACATGGTTTGTAGTAGCTCTTTGAAACTTGACAAATAAAGAGTTCTGAGTTTTGTTTCTATGGTTTGTTTCCTCTTCATGTAGCCCTAGGCACAGACTGTGGAAAACCACTTTCATTGAGAGGGGTGGCCAAGCTTCTGAGAAATGACGATTTTCCGAAATATCAGCAAATATTTTTTCACCCAATCTTGATGATACTTGGTGGTAATGATCAGTACACAGTATCCACTTGGCTCACCAAATTTTGTTCTTCTAGGTTGAAGCGTTCGTCTACATTAGCCGTTTTTATATTCAGGTTCCACTCTGTTCTCTCATATATAGATAGATGACTTTGGAACTCTAAATCCAACATGGTTTGTAGTAGCTCTTTGAAACTTGACAAAATAATGGAGTTCTCAGTTTTGTCTCTATGGTTTGTTTCCCTCTTCAAGTAGCCCTAGGCGCAGACTCGGGAAAAGTACTTTCATTGAGACTGGTTGCCAAGCTTCTAAGAAATAACGAGTTTCCAAAATACCAGCCAATACTTTTTCACCCAATCCTGATGATACTTGGTGGTAATGATCAGTACACAGATCCCACTTGGCTCACCAAATTTTGTTCTTCTAGGTTGAAGCATTCGTCTACAGTAGCAGTTTTTATATTTAGGTTTCTCTCTGTTCTCTCCTATATAGATAGATGAATTTGGAACTCTAAATCCAACATGGATTGTAGTAGCACTTTGAAACTTGACAAAATAAAGGAGTTCTCAGTTTTGTCTCTATGGTTTGTTTCCTCTTCAAGTAGCCCTAGGCACAGACTGTGGAAGAACTTTCTTTGAGATGGGTTGTCAAGCTTCTAAGAAATAACGTTTTTCCAAAATACCAGCAAATATTTTTTCACCCAATCTTGATGATACTTGTTGCTAATAATCAGTACACAAATCCCACTTGGCTCACCAAATTGTGTTCTGCTAGGTTGAAGCGTTCGTCTACAGTAGCAGTTTTTATATTTAGGTTTCTCTCTGTTCTCTCCTATATAGATAGATGAATTTGGAACTTTAAATCCAACATGGATTGTAGTAGCTCTTTGGAACTTGACAAAATAAAGGAGTTCTCGGTTTTGTCTCTATGGTTTGTTTCCTCTTCAAGTATCCCTAGGCACAGACTGTGGAAAAGCACTTTCATTGAGAGGGGTTGCCAAGCTTCTAAGAAATAACGAGTTTCCGAAATACCAGCAAATATTTTTTCACCCAATCTTGATGATACTTGGTGGGAATGATCAGTCCAGAGATCCCACTTGGCTCACCAAATTTTGTTCTTCTAGGTTGAAGCGTTCGTGTACAGTAGCAGTTTTTATATTTAGGTTTCACTCTGTTCTCTCATATATAGATAGATGAATTTGGAACTCTAAATCCAACATGGTTTGTAGTAGCTCTTTGAAACTTGACAAAATAAAGAGTTCTGAGTTTTGTTTGTATTGTTTGTTTCCTCTTCATGTAGCCCTAGGCACAGAATGTGGAAAACCACTTTCATTGAGAGGGGTGGCCAAGCTTCTGAGAAATGACGATTTTCCGAAATATCAGCAAATATTTTTTCACCCAATCTTGATGATACTTGGTGTTAATGATCAGTACACAGTATCCACTTGGCTCACCAAATTTTGTTCTTCTAGGTTGAAGCGTTCGTCTACAGTAGCCGTTTTTATATTTAGGTTTCACTCTGTTCTCTCATATATAGATAGATGAATTTGGAACTCTAAATCCAACATGGTTTGTAGTAGCTCTTTGAAACTTGACAAAATAAAGGAGTTCTGAGTTTTGTCTCTATGGTTTGTTTCCTCTTCAAGTAGCCCTAGGCGCAGACTCCGGAAAAGCACTTTCATTGAGAGGGGTTGCCAAGCTTCAAAGAATTAACGAGTTTCCGAAGTACCAACAAATATTTTTTCACCCAATCTTGATGATACTAGTTGCTAATGATCAGTACACAAATCCCACTTGGCTCACCAAATTGTGTTCTTCTAGGTTGAAGCGTTCGCCTACAGTAGAAGTTTTTATATTTAGGTTTCCCTCTGTTCTCTCCTATATAGATATATGAATTTGGAACTCTAAATCCAACATCGTTTGTAGTAGCTCTTTGAAACTTGACAAAATAAAAGAGTTCTCAGTTTTCTCTCTATGGTTTGTTTCCTCTTCAAGTAGCCCTAGGCACAGACTGTGGAAAAGCACTTTCATTGAGAGAGTTTGCCAAGCTTCTAAGAAATTACAAGTTTCCGAAATACCAGCAAATATTTTTTCACCCAATCTTGATGATACTTGTTGCTAATGATCAGTACACAAATCCCACTTGGCTCACCAAATTGTGTTCTGCTAGGTTGAAGCGCTCGTCTACAGTAGCCGTTTTTATATTTAGGTTTCTCTCTGTTCTCTCCTATATAGATAGATGAATTTGGAACTCTAAATCCAAAATGGTTTGTAGTAGCTCTTTGAAACTTGACAAAATAAAGGAGTTCAGAGTTTTGTCTCTATGGTTTGTTTCCTCTTAAAGAAGCCTAGGCACAGACTGTGGAAAAGAACTTTAATTGAGAAGGGTTGCCAAGCTTCTAGAAATAAGGAGTTTCCGAAATACCAGCAAATATTTTTTCACCCAATCTTGATGATACATGTTGCTAAAGATCAGTACACAGATCCCACTTGGCTCCACCAATTTTGTTCTTCTAGGATGAAGCGTTCGTCTACAGTAGCAGTTTTTATATTTAGGTTTTACTTTGTTCTCTCATATATAGATAGATGAATTTGGAACTCTAAATAAAACATGGTTTGTAGTAGCTCTATGAAACTTGACAAAATAAAGGAGTTCTGAGATTTGTCTCTATGGTTTGTTTCCTCTTCAAATAGCCCTTGGCACAGACTGTGGAAAAACCACTTTCATTGAGAGGTGTTGCCAAGCTTCTAAGAATTAACGAGTTTCCGAAATACCAGCAAATATTTTTTCACCCAATCTTGATGATACTTGGTGGGAATGATCAGTACACAGATCCCACTTGGCTAACCAAATTTTGTTCTTCTAGGTTGAAGCGTTCGTCGACAGTAGCAGTTTTTATATTTAGGTTTCCCTCTGTTCTCTCCTGTATAGATAGATGAATTTAGAACTCTAAATCCAACATGGTTTGTAGTAGCTCTTTGAAACTTGACAAAATAAAGGAGTTCTCAGTTTTGTCTCTATGGTTTGTTTCCTCTTCAAGTAGCACTAGGCACACACTGTGGAAAAGCACTTTCATTGAGAGGGGTTGCCAAGCTTCTAAGAAATAACGAGTTTCTGAAATACCAGCAAATATTTTTTCACCCAATCTTGATGATACTTGTTGCTAATGATCAGTACACAAATCCCACTTGGCTCACCAAATTTTGTTCTTCTAGGTTGAAGCGTTCGTCTACAGTAGCAGTTTTTATATTTAGGTTTCACTCTGTTCTCTCATATATAGATAGATGAATTTGGAACTCTAAATCCAACATGGTTTGTAGTAGCTCTTTGAAACTTGACAAAATAAAGGAGTTCTGAGTTTTGTCTCTATGGTTTGTTTCCTCTTCAAGAGGCCTAGGCACAGACTGTGGAAAAGAACTTTAATCGAGAAGGGTTGCCAAGCTTCTAGAAATAAGGAGTTTCCGAAATACCAGCAAATATTTTTTCACCCAATCTTGATAATACATGTTGCTAAAGATCAGTACACAGATCCCACTTGGCTCCACCAATTTTGTTCTTCTAGTTTGAAGCGTTCGTCTACAGTAGCTGTTTTTATATTTAGGTTTCACTCTGTTCTCTCATATATAGATAGATGAATTTGGAACTCTAAATCCAACATGGTTTGTAGTAGCTCTATGAAACTTGACAAAATAAAGGAGTTCTGGGATTTGTCTCTATGGTTTGTTTCCTCTTCAAATAGCCCTAGGTACAGACTGTGGAAAACCTCTTTCATTGAGAGGTGTTGCCAAGCTTCTAAGAATTAACGAGTTTCCGAAATACCAGCAAATATTATTTCACCCAATCTTGATGATACTTGGTGGGAATGATCAGTACACAGATCCCACTTGGCTCACCAAATTTTGTTCTTCTAGTTTGAAGCGTTCGTCTACAGTAGTCGTTTTTATATTTAGGTTTCACTCTGTTCTCTCATATATAGATAGATGAATTTGGAAATCTAATCCAACATGGTTTGTAGTAGCTCTTTGAAACTTGACAAAATAAAGGAGTTCTCAGTTTTGTCTCTATGGTTTGTGTCCTCATCAAGTAGCCCTAGGCGCAGACTCCGGAAAAGCAATTTCATTGAGACTGGTTGCCAAGCTTCTAAGAAATAACGATTTTCCGAAGTACCAGCAAATATTTTTTCACCCAATCTTGATGATACTTGTTGCTAATGATCAGTACACAGATCCCACTTGGCTCACCAAATTTTGTTCTTCTAGGTTGAAGCGTTCTTCGACAGTAGCAGTTTTTATATTTAGGTTTCCCTCTGTTCTCTCCTGTATAGATAGATGAATTTGGAACTCTAAATCCAACATGGTTTGTAGTAGCTCTTTGAAACTTGACAAAATAAAGGAGTTCTCTGTTTTGTCTCTATGGTTTGTTTCCTCTTCAAGTAGCACTAGGCACACACTGTGGAAAAGCACTTTCATTGAGAGGGGTTGCCAAGCTTCTAAGAAATAACGAGTTTCTGAAATACCAGCAAATATTTTTTCACCCAATCTTGATGATACTTGTTGCTAATGATCAGTACACAAATCCCACTTGGCTCACCAAATTTTGTTCTTCTAGGTTGAAGCGTTCGTCTACAGTAGCATTTTTTATATTTAGGTTTCACTCTGTTCTCTCATATATAGATAGATGAATTTGGAACTCTAAATCCAACATGGTTTGTAGTAGCTCTTTGAAACTTGACAAAATAAAGGAGTTCTGAGTTTTGTCTCTATGGTTTGTTTCCTCTTCAAGAGGCCTAGGCACAGACTGTGGAAAAGAACTTTAATCGGGAAGGGTTGCCAAGCTTCTAGAAATAAGGAGTTTCCGAAATACCAGCAAATATTTTTTCACCCAATCTTGATGATACATGTTGCTAAAGATCAGTACACAGATCCCACTTGGCTCCACCAATTTTGTTCTTCTAGGTTGAAGCGTTCGTCTACAGTAGCAGTTTTTATATTTAGGTTTCCCTCTGTTCTCTCCTGTATAGATAGATGAATTTGGAACTCTAAATCCAACATGGTTTGTAGTAGCTCTTTGAAACTTGACAAAATAAAGGAGTTCTCAGTTTTGTCTCTATGGTTTGTTTCCTCTTCAAGTAGCCCTAGCACAGACTGTGGAAAAGCACTTTCATTGAGAGGGGTTGCCAAGCTTCTAAGAAATAACGAGTTTCCAAAATACCAGCCAATAGTTTTTCACCCAATCTTGATGATACTTGGTGGGAATGATCAGTACACAGATCCCACTTGGCTCACCAAATTTTCTTCTTCTAGGTTGAAGCGTTCGTCTACAGTAGCAGTTTTTATATTTAGGTTTCACTCTGTTCTCTCTTATATAGATAGATGAATTTGGAACTCTAAATCCAACATGGTTTGTAGTAGCTCTTTGAAACTTGACAAAATAAAGAGTTCTGAGTTTTGTTTCTATGGTTTGTTTCCTCTTAAAGTAGCCCTAGGCACAGACTGTTTAAAAGCACTTTCATTGAGAGGGGTTGCCAAGCTTCTAAGAAATAACGAGTTTCCGAAATATCAGCAAATATTTTTTCACCCAATCTTGATGATACTTGGTGGTAATGATCAGTACACAGATCCCATTTGGCTCACCAAATATTGTTCTTCTAGGTTGAAGCGTTCGTCTACAGTAGCATTTTTTATATTCAGGTTAAACTCTGTTCTCTCATATATAGATAGATGAATTTGGAACTCTAAATCCAACATGGTTTGTAGTAGCTCTTTGAAACTTGACAAAATAAAGGAGTTCTGAGTTTTGTCTCTATGGTTTGTTTCCTCTTCAAGTAGCCCTAGGCGCAGACTCGGGAAAAGCACTTTCATTGAGAGGGGTTGCCAAGCTTCTAAGAAATAACGAGTTTCCGAAGTACCAGCAAATATTTTTTCACCCAATCTTGATGATACATGTTGCTGATGATCAGTCCAAAAATCCCACTTGGCTCACCATATTGTGTTCTTCTAGTTTGAAGCGTTCGCCTACAGTAGAAGTTTTTATATTTAGGTTTCCCTCTGTTCTCTCCTGTATAGATATATGAATTTGGAACTCTAAATCCAACATCGTTTGTAGTAGCTCTTTGAAACTTGACAAAATAAAGGAGTTCTCAGTTTTGTCTCTATGGTTTGTTTCCTCTTCAAGTATCCCTACGCACAGACTGTGGAAAAGCACTTTCATTGAGAGGGGTTGTCAAGCTTTTAAGAAATAACGAGTTTCCAAAATACCAGCAAATATTTCTTCACCCAAACTTGATGATACTTGGTGGTAATGATCAGTACACAGATCCCACTTGGCTCACCAAATTTTCTTCTTCTAGGTTGAAGCGTTCGTCTACAGTAGCAGTTTTTATATTTTGGTTTCACTCTGTTCTCTCATATATAGATAGATGAATTTGGAACTCTAATCCAACATGGTTTGTAGTAGCTCTTTGAAACTTGACAAAATAAAGGAGTTCTCAGTTTTGTCTCTATGGTTTGTGTCCTCATCAAGTAGCCCTAGGCGCAGACTCCGGAAAAGCAATTTCATTGAGAGGGGTTGCCAAGCTTCTAAGAAATAACGAGTTTCCGAAATACCAGCAAATATTTTTTCACCCAATCTTGATGATACTTGTTGCTAATGATCAGTACACAGATCCCACTTGGCTCACCAAATTTTGTTCTTCTAGGTTGAAGCGTTCGTCGACAGTAGCAGTTTTTATATTTAGGTTTCCCTCTGTTCTCTCCTGTATAGATAGATGAATTTGGAACTCTAAATCCAACATGGTTTGTAGTAGCTCTTTGAAACTTGACAAAATAAAGGAGTTCTCTGTTTTGTCTCTATGGTTTGTTTCCTCTTCAAGTAGCACTAGGCACACACTGTGGAAAAGCACTTTCATTGAGAGGGGTTGCCAAGCTTCTAAGAAATAACGAGTTTCCAAAATACCAGCCAATAGTTTTTCACCCAATCTTGATGATACTTGGTGGGAATGATCAGTACACAGATCCCACGTGGCTCACCAAATTATCTTCTTCTAGGTTGAAGCGTTCGTCTAAAGTAGCAGTTTTTATATTTAGGTTTTACTCTGTTCTCTCATATATAGATAGATGAATTTGGAACACTAAATCCAACATGGTTTGTAGTAGCTTTTTGAAACTTGACAAAATAAAGAGTTCTGAGTTTTGTTTCTATGGTTTGTTTCCTCTTAAAGTAGCCCTAGGCACAGACTGTTTAAAAGCACTTTCATTGAGAGGGGTTGCCAAGCTTCTAAGAAATAACGAGTTTCCGAAATATCAGCAAATATTTTTTCACCCAATCTTGATGATACTTAGTGGTAATGATCAGTACACAGATCCCATTTGGCTCACCAAATTTTGTTCTTCTAGGTTGAAGCGTTCGTCTACAGTAGCATTTTTTATATTCAGGTTCCACTCTGTTCTCTCATATATAGATAGATGAATTTGGAACTCTAAATCCAACATGGTTTGTAGTAGCTCTTTGAAACTTGACAAAATAACGGAGTTCTCAGTTTTGTCTCTATGGTTTGTTTCCTCTTCAAGTAGCACTAGGCACACACTGTGGAAAAGCACTTTCATTGAGAGGGGTTGCCAAGCTTCTAAGAAATAACGAGTTTCTGAAATACCAGCAAATATTTTTTCACCCAATCTTGATGATACTTGTTGCTAATGATCAGTACACAAATCCCACTTGGCTCACCAAATTTTGTTCTTCTAGGTTGAAGCGTTCGTCTACAGTAGCAGTTTTTATATTTATTTTTCACTCTGTTCTCTCATATATAGATAGATGAATTTGGAACTCTAAAACCAACATGGTTTGTAGTAGCTCTTTGAAACTTGACAAAATAAAGGAGTTCTGAGTTTTGTCTCTATGGTTTGTTTCCTCTTCAAGAGGCCTAGGCACAGACTGTGGAAAAGAACTTTAATCGAGAAGGGTTGCCAAGCTTCTAGAAATAAGGAGTTTCCAAAATACCAGCAAATATTTTTTCACCCAATCTTGATGATACATGTTGCTAAAGATCAGTACACAGATCCCACTTGGCTCCACCAATTTTGGTGTTCTAGGTTGAAGCATTCGTCTACAGTAGCAGTTTTTATATTTAGGTTTCACTCTGTTCTCTCATATATAGATAGATGAATTTGGAACTCTAAATCCAACATGGTTTGTAGTAGCTCTATGAAACTTGACAAAATAAAGGAGTTCTGAGATTTGTCTCTATGGTTTGTTTCCTCTTCAAATAGCCCTAGGCACAGACTGTGGAAAACCACTTTCATTGAGAGGTATTGCCAAGCTTTTAAGAATTAACGAGTTTCCGAAATACCAGCAAATATTTTTTCACCCAATCTTGATGATACTTGGTGAAAATGATCAGTACACAGATCCCACTTGGTTCACCAAATTTTGTTCTTCTAGTTTGAAGCGTTCATCTACAGTAGTCGTTTTTATATTTAGGTTTCACTGTGTTCTCTCATATATAGATAGATGAATTTGGAACTCTAATCCAACATGGTTTGTAGTAGCTCTTTGAAACTTGACAAAATAAAGGAGTTCTCAGTTTTGTCTCTATGGTTTGTGTCCTCATCAAGTAGCCCTAGGCGCAGACTCCGGAAAAGCACTTTCATTGAGAGGGGTTGCCAAGCTTCTAAGAAATAACGAGTTTCCGAAGTACCAGCAAATATTTTATCACCCAATCTTGATGATACTTGTTCCTAATGATCAGTACACAGATCCCACTTGGCTCACCAAATTTTGTTCTTCTAGGTTGAAGCGTTCGTCTACAGTAGCAGTTTTTATATTTAGGTTTCCCTCTGTTCTCTCCTGTATAGATAGATGAATTTGGAACTCTAAATACAACACGGTTTGTAGTACCTCTTTGAAACTTGACAAAATAAAGGACTTCTCAGTTTTGTCTCTATGGATTGTTTCCTCTTCAATTAGCACTAGGCACACACTGTGGAAAAGCACTTTCATTGAGAGGGGTTGCGAAGCTTCTAAGAAATAACGAGTTTCTGAAATACCAGGAAATATTTTTTCACCCAATCTTGATGATACTTGTTGCTAATAATCAGTACACAAATCCCACTTGGCTCACCAAATTGTGTTCTGCTAGGTTGAAGCGTTGGCCTACAGTAGCAGTTTTTATATTTAGGTTTCCCTCTGTTCTCTCCTATATAGTTATATGAATTTGGAACTCTAAATCCAACATGGTTTGTAGTAGTCTTTGAAACTTGACAAAATAAAGGAGTTCTCAGTTTTCTCTCTATGGTTTGTTTCCTCTTCAAGTAGCCCTAGGCACAGACTGTGGAAAAGCACATTCATTGAGAGAGTTTGCCAAGATTCTAAGAAATTACAAGTTTCCGAAATACCAGAAATATTTTTTCACCCAATCTTGATGATACTTGGTGGTAATGATCAGTACACAAATCCCAATTGGCTCACCAAATTTTGTTCTTCTAGGTTGAAGCGTTCGTCTACAGTAGCAGTTTTTATATTTAGGTTTCTCTCTGTTCTCTCCTATATATATAGATGAATTTGGAACTCTAAATCCAACATGGATTGTAGTAGCTCTTTGAAACTTGAAAAAATAAAGGAGTTCTCAGTTTTGTCTCTATGGTTTGTTTCCTCTTCAAGTAGCCCTAGGCACAGACTGTGGAAAAGCACTTTCATTGAGAGGGTTGCCAATCTTCTAAGAAATAACGAGTTTCCAAAATACCAGCCAATAGTTTTTCACCCAATCTTGATGATACTTGGTGGGAATGATCAGTACACAGATCCCACTTGGCTCACCAAATTTTGTTCTTCTAGGTTGAAGCGTTCGTCTACAGTAGCAGTTTTTATATTTAGGTTTCACTCTGTTCTCTCATATATAGATAGATGAATTTGGAACTCTAAATCCAACATGGTTTGTAGTAGCTCTTTGAAACTTGACAACATAAAGGAGTTCTCAGTTTTGTCTCTATGGATTGTTTCCTCTTCAATTAGCACTAGGCACACACTGTGGAAAAGCACTTTCATTGAGAGGGGTTGCCAAGCTTCTAAGAAATAACGAGTTTCTGAAATACCAGCAAATATTTTTTCACCCAATCTTGATGATACTTGTTGCTAATGATCAGTACACAAATCCCACTTGGCTCACCAAATTGTGTTCTGCTAGGTTGAAGCGTTCGCCTACAGTAGCAGTTTTTATATTTAGGTTTCCCTCTGTTCTCTCCTATATAGATATATGAATTTGGAACTCTAAATCCAACATGGTTTGTAGTAGCCCTTTGAAACTTGACAAAATAAAAGAGTTCTCAGTTTTGTCTCTAGGGTTTGTTTTCTCTTCAAGTAGCCCTAGGCACAGACTGTGGAAAAGCACTGTCATTGAGAGAGTTTGCCAAGCTTCTAAGAAATTACAAGTTTCAGAAATACCAGCAAATATTTTTTCACCCAATCTTGATGATACTTGGTGGTAATGATCAGTACACAAATCCCAATTGGCTCACCAAATTGTGTTCTTCTAGGTTGAAGCGTTCGTCTACAGTAGCAGTTTTTATATTTAGGTTTCTCTCTGTTCTCTCCTATATAGATAGATGAATTTGGAACTCTAAATCCAACATGGATTGTAGTAGCTCTTTGAAACTTGACAAAATAAAGGAGTTCTCAGTTTTGTCTCTATGGTTTGTTTCCTCTTCAAGTAGCCCTAGGCACAGACTGTGGAAAGCACTTTCATTGAGAGGGGTTGCCAAGCTTCTAAGAAATAACGAGTTTCCAAAATACCAGCCAATAGTTTTTCACCCAATCTTGATGATACTTGGTGGGAATGATCAGTACACAGATCCCACTTGGCTCACCAAATTTTGTTCTTCTAGGTTGAAGCGTTCGTCGACAGTAGCAGTTTTTATATTTAGGTTTCACTCTGTTCTCTCATATATAGATAGATGAATTTGGAACTCTAAATCCAACATGGTTTGTAGTAGCTCTTTGAAACTTGACAAATAAAGAGTTCTGAGTTTTGTTTCTATGGTTTGTTTCCTCTTCATGTAGCCCTAGGCACAGACTGTGGAAAACCACTTTCATTGAGAGGGGTGGCCAACCTTCTGAGAAATGACGATTTTCCGAAATATCAGCAAATATTTTTTCACCCAATCTTGATGATACTTGGTGGTAATGATCAGTACACAGTATCCACTTGGCTCACCAAATTTTGTTCTTCTAGGTTGAAGCGTTCGTCTACATTAGCCGTTTTTATATTCAGGTTCCACTCTGTTCTCTCATATATAGATAGATGAATTTGGAACTCTAAATCCAACATGGTTTGTAGTAGCTCTTTGAAACTTGACAAAATAATGGAGTTCTCAGTTTTGTCTCTATGGTTTGTTTCCCTCTTCAATTAGCCCTAGGCGCAGACTCGGGAAAAGTACTTTCATTGAGACTGGTTGCCAAGCTTCTAAGAAATAACGAGTTTCCAAAATACCAGCCAATACTTTTTCACCCAATCCTGATGATACTTGGTGGTAATGATCAGTACACAGATCCCACTTGGCTCACCAAATTTTGTTCTTCTAGGTTGAAGCATTCGTCTACAGTAGCAGTTTTTATATTTAGGTTTCTCTCTGTTCTCTCCTATATAGATAGATGAATTTGGAACTCTAAATCCAACATGGATTGTAGTAGCACTTTGAAACTTGACAAAATAAAGGAGTTCTCAGTTTTGTCTCTATGGTTTGTTTCCTCTTCAAGTAGCCCTAGGCACAGACTGTGGAAGAACTTTCTTTGAGATGGGTTGTCAAGCTTCTAAGAAATAACGTTTTTCCAAAATACCAGCAAATATTTTTTCACCCAATCTTGATGATACTTGTTGCTAATAATCAGTACACAAATCCCACTTGGCTCACCAAATTGTGTTCTGCTAGGTTGAAGCGTTCGTCTACAGTAGCAGTTTTAATATTTAGGTTTCTCTCTGTTCTCTCCTATATAGATAGATGAATTTGGAACTTTAAATCCAACATGGATTGTAGTAGCTCTTTGGAACTTGACAAAATAAAGGAGTTCTCGGTTTTGTCTCTATGGTTTGTTTCCTCTTCAAGTATCCCTAGGCACAGACTGTGGAAAAGCACTTTCATTGAGAGGGGTTGCCAAGCTTCTAAGAAATAACGAGTTTCCGAAATACCAGCAAATATTTTTTCACCCAATCTTGATGATACTTGGTGGGAATGATCAGTCCAGAGATCCCACTTGGCTCACCAAATTTTGTTCTTCTAGGTTGAAGCGTTCGTCTACAGTAGCAGTTTTTATATTTAGGTTTCACTCTGTTCTCTCATATATAGATAGATGAATTTGGAACTCTAAATCCAACATGGTTTGTAGTAGCTCTTTGAAACTTGACAAAATAAAGAGTTCTGAGTTTTGTTTGTATTGTTTGTTTCCTCTTCATGTAGCCCTAGGCACAGAATGTGGAAAACCACTTTCATTGAGAGGGGTGGCCAAGCTTCTGAGAAATGACGATTTTCCGAAATATCAGCAAATATTTTTTCACCCAATCTTGATGATACTTGGTGTTAATGATCAGTACACAGTATCCACTTGGCTCACCAAATTTTGTTCTTCTAGGTTGAAGCGTTCGTCTACAGTAGCCGTTTTTATATTTAGGTTTCACTCTGTTCTCTCATATATAGATAGATGAATTTGGAACTCTAAATCCAACATGGTTTGTAGTAGCTCTTTGAAACTTGACAAAATAAAGGAGTTCTGAGTTTTGTCTCTATGGTTTGTTTCCTCTTCAAGTAGCCCTAGGCGCAGACTCCGGAAAAGCACTTTCATTGAGAGGGGTTGCCAAGCTTCAAAGAATTAACGAGTTTCCGAAGTACCAACAAATATTTTTTCACAGAATCTTGATGATACTAGTTGCTAATGATCAGTACACAAATCCCACTTGGCTCACCAAATTGTGTTCTTCTAGGTTGAAGCGTTCGCCTACAGTAGAAGTTTTTATATTTAGGTTTCCCTCTGTTCTCTCCTATATAGATATATGAATTTGGAACTCTAAATCCAACATCGTTTGTAGTAGCTCTTTGAAACTTGACAAAATAAAAGAGTTCTCAGTTTTCTCTCTATGGTTTGTTTCCTCTTCAAGTAGCCCTAGGCACAGACTGTGGAAAAGCACTTTCATTGAGAGAGTTTGCCAAGCTTCTAAGAAATTACAAGTTTCCGAAATACCAGCAAATATTTTTCACCCAATCTTGATGATACTTGTTGCTAATGATCAGTACACAAATCCACTTGGCTCACCAAATTGTGTTCTGCTAGGTTGAAGCGCTCGTCTACAGTAGCCGTTTTTATATTTAGGTTTCTCTCTGT